>NC_054054.1:119471281-119658296 GCF_017639655.2 Falco naumanni | reverse complement strand
TGCCTGCTTACTCAGCAAGCCGAGAACAACCGTGGCCGTGCTCACAGTGATGGTCTGTCCACCAAATGCCAGGCTCCACCTTCCTGTGTACCATGTAAAGTCTGTCAATAAGAGTGCTGTCTAGTTCTCCTTAACTAGCCACGTTCATGAAGCACACAGTGCCCACTGAATCACAAAAGAAACAAGAATTATTATCACAGGAGACTTTGGGGGAAGTTTCTATAGCGTTTAGAGGCTGATGTAGCCAGCTGGTAACACACAATTAGTACTTCCCACATCATCAAGCTATAGGTCAGTTTGCCAACCTAGTAACTGAAGCGGTAAATCCAACAGGACCAGATCAAATGTTAAAGTGTATCATCTGAAAATCTCCTACCGAGTATACTGCAAGCCATCAGAAATTGATGCACAGAAGGGAACTACAGCTTCCGAACAGGCAGCAGGAACACTGCTGCAAAAGGAACACATTTTCTTCCCCTAGAAAGGCACGATTAGTAAGTATGCACACCCCACCTGACACCTACCTGGAGTTTTATGATCAGTTACATACAGAAAACAGTTCCCAAATTCAGAAGAATTCCTATAATTTAATTATAGGAACCCATGAAGAATCTAGTTATGCTGTGAACGAACTTGTAAACAGTTTTTGCTTGGGGGTATATTCATTTGGCCCCTTTCAAATCCCAGAGACAGCTCTACAACATAAAGAGTACAAAATCACACCTATGGCAAGTGGGATGTTCACCAGCTCACGTCTGCCAGCTCACACAGCAGGAACATCAAGTGGTGGAGTGACACAGCTAGCTCAACAAGACTCTGTGCTCCATTAAGCAAGGATACCCAAAGCTATCAATGGTAGAAATTAATTTAACAGTCCATCAAGATTCTCAGGTACCTGCCACAGACATCATTTCCAGGAAGCACGAACCTTCCCAAGTACCGTCAGCAGAAGTTTAACATTCAAACCATTGCCTGTCATTTTTATTTCATCTTGACCATCTTCAAAAATCTAATTTTTAGACATGGCCACAACAGGAAACAATGCCAGTTTCTTTCCAGTAACACTTTATAAAAAAACCCAAACACTTCCCAGCATACATTTACTTGGTATTTGGTAAGAACCTCCTTCGCTGCCACCTACCAGAAACAAACCAAAAGTCAACAAATACGCCAGCTGTGAAATGTGAACTTTTTCTAAGTGTCAGGAGTATCACTTTGTACTCAGTTTCATTTCAGCCAGCTGTTGCTAGCCCAGGCAGCCCTATTTCAACCTCCTCCCATCCCATCCCATCTCCCACCGCTGCTTGCGGGCTTCTCATCCGAACCCCTGGTGAGCCGGCTTAAACACCAGAAGCAGCAGCAGAGCCCTTAGATCAGTTTTGCTTCCACTACCAAACCACATCCTCCCACTTGAGACAAACTCTAGATGCCTACAGTGCTAATGAAGATCAGACAGACACGGGAAAGAAATACTAAAAAAGCCTCTCCAGTTTGATTAGAAGCAGCCTGCTCAAGAAGCAAGACTTACTTTGGGGGACAGATACCACTTAAAAGGTAGTTAAAACATTCTGGAAAAAAAAAACTCTCACCCTCCCAGCAGAAGTCTTTTCAAGCCATGGAACTGCTAATGGCTTTAGTGATCCCCCACAACTCTTGGGTGTTGAAAGTAGCACTTAGAAAGCAGCCAGTCAACAAAACACATTCCTCTCATCAGGAAGTAAGCTATTCTTCAGGTGAATCTTACAAAGGAGAGATTTCCAGCCTCAGAGCTAGAAAAAAGGCTTCAAGGTTAACATGCATGCTGCTAGAGGAAATGCCTCTGTTTAAGGTGAAATTTGCAGTATGCATATGAACTTCCTTGGCAATAATCAGCATTTAAAAGGCAACAGAAACTTAAAAGCTAGTTAATGCAGACACTGGCAGATGCAGTAGCTGGTTTTCATTATTTCTCTGAATGTAGTGTTTGCTGTACGAGAAGGCAATAGGAAAGAAGCAAATTGCTAAACTAAAACTATTGAAGTTGGCCGTACTATTTAAATACAAGCTACTATAACAGCAGGATAGTCTCTCCATCACTGAACTCTGTGAAAGGGTATCCACCTTGCCTTCTAGTACTCAAATCTTGACACCAACTGCTGTGGACAAAATCAACGAACAGGCCTGTTCTGATTTTTAACCTGATGACCAACAGGCACTCCACCATCTCATTCCATTTCCACACTTCCACTGAAGCAGTCGGGTCACTCCATTGATTCGATGGGTTCAAGGGACAACCCCCAAGCCGTCTCTCTCTCCTCTTCCATTTCAAAAGCACCTAACTGCAAAAGGTTTTCACTAGAAGAGTCCGAAGGAGTTACTCACCAAAAGTCTCAACACCACCATCTCCTCCCTAGAAGAGAGAGAAACAAGTTATGTCTCACATTTCACAATGTATTTTCTTCTTCCATCGAGAGGGTACTCAATAATCCGTGTTATGACCAGGGTGCTGGGCACACTGCTCTATCCAGCAGCACTTTCCACGTGACAGACCCAACGAAGCACTTTTAGACCAGCAACAGGCTCTTAGGGACAGGTATCAGCGGCACGGCGGGTTCTGCGCGCATATTTCTGCAGATTAATGTTGTGGGTTTGTAAGCACCAGTCCTTACAGAGTGACTAATATAATTTCATCAGCTGTTTGTTTACCTAACATACTTCTAAAAGTTGAGACAGATAGTACTGAAGTAATCCTGATGACCTCTAATGTGTGACACACTTGTTATTCCCACACTGTGAAGGACGTGGGTGGGCAGGAGCGCTCTGTCACAGACAGCATCCTACGTGAGGCAGCACTGACAGTAACCAGAACATTGTAACTGCTGAGCAGTAGAGACAAGAAAGTTATGCTGAAAAAGCAACTGGCAATAGCTCAGTGTCCTCTCCTTTCCACTAAGCAACTTTTCCCAACACCAAACATTTATCTGTCAGCAAGGCCCAGAGCATTTGTTCTACCCAGTTTTCTGCAATGTTGCTGATAAAACTTCCCTTCGCTACATGAACAGCTAAACATTCTTTTCAGACTGAATCTGTTCACAGGCTGCAACTTGACACAGATACAGAAAAATCTTCCAGCAGCAGCCAAGGCTCCTCAATGGCATGAGGTTTTATCAGCTTTCACAGATTTAACATCGTTAATTACATACTGAAACCACAGTCATCAGGATATAAATGCACAGAAACTCACACAAATATATCATCTTAAATCTCAGACTGGGCTACAGTACACTAGCTCCAGCTTCTGCTGTTTGTAGCTGTAACTACTGCATAAAATTAAAATATTCCACATTGGAAGAATCTGTTTGCAAAGCTGAGAACCACAGTTAATTAATACAATTAAGTAGAAAACAGAATTAGACTAAACAGTTTATTTTTGTTTTCTGTGGCAGCAGCTATAAATTTAATCTTATACTTGCTAAATTGGAACAAGGCATTTTCTGCAACAAAGAATAGTTTTGTGGCTCAAAGTGCCTATTAATAACAAAAATGGGTTGCGATGATTGATGCCAATTATCAAATTAAAACTCACTGTAACCCATGAGGCAAAAGTATCTCTGCCACAACATTGGTGATCAGCAATTTACCTGCCCAGCTCTTTTCAGAAAACCTAAAGCTGGAGACCTTTCAGGAACAAGGTTTCTTATTTTCCCTCTGGAACTTGCTTCTGCAAGCACAGCCTACCTTAGGTTCCTGGTTTTCTCAGTTCAGAGCTATTACTACACTTCATTCTGGTTTTTGCCATGAAATGTAATCGCACATCTAGCAAATCCCACCTTAACACTACAGACATGCTCCATGTTGCTGCCAAGTAGAAAGTTTATATGGAAAATAACACACGTGATGGTATTACCGAAGACAGTAACAGAAATAAAACAAGTACTCATGGTACTAAGGCAAGCGCTCGTTGGGATGTGAAACCACGTCCTTTGCCAGATCCACGGTTTGCTGTAGGTAACTATTCTTTGTAAAAATTGTTAAAACACACAATTACAGACATGACTGAAGCTACATTTCATACAACTTCATTACTGTATCAGTAAGAAGAGATAAGAGCTCTAGAAAGTGGTCCTTTCTGAAAAATCCAGCCCTTCAGCAACGTACTCTAAGACTATCATGTGGAAAAAGAGAACCTTCAGGAAAAGAACAGATTCGAGAATAAGGCTTCAAATCCTGCAATGCTTCCAACTGCGTGAACATCAGTGAACACAGAGTGAACTGTCCCATTATCAGGCTCTTCATAGTTAACGTACTGACCTTGGGATCTACAAAGTCTCCACAGTTTGCATCAGTCGAGTTTCTTCTTTGTGGTCCAGATGATTCACAGTCGTCTCTGATGTCACCTGGCTTAGTCCCTACAAGCAGAGATTGATCGTAATCAGGTTGCAAGATAAACTTACTGGGAAAGCAGATCAGTCAGGGGGTTGTGTGTGTGATTTGGGTGTTGGGTTTTTTGGGGTTTTTTTTAGATTAAAGCTTTACTATTCTAAGAAGTCCTAGTCCTTTAGATAATAACTCACAAATTACTGTCTTTCAACAGCATCTCATGCAGTTGAGGGTGTCATTTAAACAGATGGAAGCTAAGGTCCTAAGGCCATCCATACTGGCAGTGCTCTGCAGAAATGGAAGCTTAATCCCAGCTGCAAGTACAACACAAATCTAAATTTCCTCTGAATAATCAAGACCAATCAGTGCTACTCCAAATACCGAGACACAAGTGCACCTTACGGTGACTTGATTAACTTTGAGAAACAGCATCCAAAATACAGTTCTCTACTTGCAACATCTATGCCCAAGACTCGCATTAAAAAAAAACCCCTCTGGAAGCAATTAAAAATGAGAAATAAAATAATCCCATATGCAAGCACACATCATGTACAGCCCTAAACTACCAAGTAGGAGGGAAACTCTGGTTTGCACACTGAGCCGATAAAAAAAAAAAAAAAAAAAAAAATTAATGCATGTCAGCAGATCTGGAAACAAAGCACTCCGTTCTTACCCGATGACTTAGCCCAGGAAGGTGGGTTTTCTTCAGGAGTTCCAAAGAT
This sequence comes from Falco naumanni, assembly GCF_017639655.2. NCBI lineage: Eukaryota > Metazoa > Chordata > Aves > Falconiformes > Falconidae > Falco > Falco naumanni. The sequence continues at coordinate 119,653,215 of NC_054054.1, read as the reverse complement.
GCTGGATGCCATTTTGTTCCTTCGCACAGGTTGTTCTTTTGGTTCATCAAAACCCAAGGAAAAGTTGGACCCACCGCCAGGAGGACGCAGCACTCTGCGGAGAAAGTCAGCTTTACAACCTTGCACGGACCATTACCATGCTGCACTCCAATATATAAAACTATATAAGACTAATAAGCCAAGAGATCATCGTTGGCTCTTGTCATGGGCAGTCACACAGGCTAAATTCCGCCCAAACAGGCTCCATTATCCATTGGCTTTTAACAAATGACACAGACCATCACGTCTTCAGTGCGTAAGCTGAACTGTAAAGGTAAGCTGGCTGCCAGCATTCAATCCAGGCGCTGTATCTCCACTACTCTTCTCTTTAGTGACACTTACAAAAATAAAATACTCCGGCACTCTACTTGCGCCCTTGCTTCATTCATTCGGTGTCAACAAGACCTGCTGCTACCAGTCTTTGGTCTGAGCCAATTAAATTAAAAAGTATGCCGCCGGCATGTCAAAAATCAAGCTTTTTAAAAGAGAACCCCGTGAAGGCTAACATTAACCTTCAAACTGTCAGCACAGCAAAGACTGAAGTTTGGCATATGAGCCAAAGTATTGGTTGCACCACCGATGACTGGGGGCTGCAGCCTTTACCTAGATTTGTTTCATTTTAACCCCCCCCCGAAGTCTGCAGCATGCCACTGGACTAGACTTAAAAGGGGCATTTAAACAGTTTTAAGTTAGGCTGTTATTAGGAGAGACACGTGTACAAAGCTCCAGATCTATAACCTAAATCTAACAACCTTCCATTAGACAGACACAAAAAGAAGCCTGGTCAATACTTCACAAGCTAGATTGTGGTCTGCTTTCCAACTCGCAGAAATCAACCAGAATTAACAGCAGCAGCAAAACGAATCTTTACATGTAAATTCCTTCATCTTATTTTCTTAAGCATGACATCTTTTCAAGGGCAGCGTATTAGCTGGAGAAGCCAGACAAAAGCCAGGAGAATAAAAATGTGTCAGGCCGTATGACAACTGTCACAACCCCCAGAGAGATGCAAGTCCACCAACAGAACTGGGATTTTAAGATATCCAGGGCTCTGAAATGGAGACCAGAACAAGATAGGGATGGTGCACGCTTCCTCTTCTTTACAAATCATCTAATCAACTTAAAACTTTGCAACCGAAAACAGTACGCAGCTTGTTAATGCGCCAAGCCTAGGAATTCAACACAAAGAACGCGTCTGATTCTACAATGTCATCACCATTGGTAAGAGCATTAAGATCTTTTGAGATTTTGTGCCTATGACATTTCAGACGCAACACAAAAATGCTTCTCCAGCCTACCGAGCTCAAACACGGCAACAGCAAGAAAAACTCACAAAGGGACACGGCATGGATATTTGGTGTTACTTCAACAGCAAACTACTTTTCCTTACAAAATTCTTCTCCAAAGTTCTAATCACTAATGCTCAGCTGCTGATGGGAGGATCCCAGGAGATTGTGTAGTATGTTTTAAGAATCCAAGAACACTTCCGACATGCTTTGTCTCCTTTCTGAATTAAGAGATATCATTGAATCACTCCCCCATCCTTTTTTCTCCAGAGAAAACGCCCCCGTATAAAAGATTTATTTTCTTAGTTACATCTGTTGCAGTTATTAATTTGAAGACCCCCCTGCCCGAAGGAGGGCTTGTTCCCACATCTCACATCACCTTTATTTTAGCAGAGCAGTGAAACCAGCGCTCTCCTGACGGCACAACAGTTTCCACTGCCAGTCTTAATGAAATTAACAGGAGAGACAACTGGAAGGCAGGCAAGCCGTCACCCGAACTGTTAAAAGGAATAATCCCACTTGCCAGACCGGGTTAAAAGCTGACAGGTTTTTCGTGAAGCCTCTCTCCGCCAGGCGATGGGCTCTGATGCACGTTACGGTGTTTAACTTCGCTCGACACCCGGCGATGTGAGCGCACCCCGCCGGGCAGCGCCCCTGGGAATGGGGGGGGAAGGGGGGGGGGGGGGCTCTTCCTGGCTTTGCCAACGCGCCCCACAAGGCGGGGTGCGGGCAGGGAGCCCCCGCTCCGCCAGGGCACAGCCTGCCCGAGAGAGCCCCCCGACCCCGCAGCCAGCCCTGCTCCCGCACAGCCGCGGGTGCCCCAGCGCCGCGCGGCCCCCGCCGAACCGGAGTTCTCTTTGTTCCCAGACCGGCGGCGGCGGCGGCAGCTCCCCCCGCCCTCCCCCCCCCCCCAGCCCCCGGGAAGCAGCTCCGCGGCGCGGCCGCCGCTGGGCAGGGCCCGGGCCGAGCCGGGGGCAGCACGGGAGGGAGCCGGGGGGCCGCGACCCCGGCCGCGGAGCGCAAACAATGGAGCCGCCCGGCCCCACCCAGAAGGCGGCAGCCCGGGGCCGCTCCGCCAGGCCGCGGGGCAAGGCCGGCTCCGCCGCCGCGGGGCCGGAGGGGGGGGGGGGGGGGCAGCCGGGGGAGGGGGGTGCAGGGGTGCGGGCCCCCCCGCCCCCGCATTGTGGCTGCGCGGTCGCGCAGCGAGGCGGGGAGTCGCCTCCCCTCTTTGTTAGCGAGGCAGGGACGCACACGCGCACCCCGGGGGGGGTCTCGCCAGCTCCCACCCCCCTTCCCCCGGGCAGCTGCGACAGGGCACGGCCACAGCCACCCCCCACCCCCGGCAGCGCGGCGGGTTCGCCTCCCCGCTGTCCCCGGGTGGGTGCGGCCGCCGCCCGCCGGCAAACGGCACCCACCGAGCTCCGACCCGGCCGGCGCCCGCCATCCCCCAGAGCCGCTGCGGGCAACCCCGGCCGCGCCCCCAGGCCCCGAGGCGGAGGCAGAAGGGGCGGCCCCGCCGCGGACACCCTCAGCCCCACCGTCCTGACGGTCCCAAGGGCCCCCCGGCGGACCTGGAGCTGTTCCTGCCACTGGGGTCCATGCCCGAAAAGGTGGTCGTGGTGGTCATGGCGGCAGGGATGGAGGAGATGGGCGCAGGGGAAAGGGCTCCGTGGAGAGGCCAGCGGGGAGCGACAGTCCCGGGAACGGAGCACCCGCCCCCTGCCTACCCCTGCTGCTGCCGGTGACAACTGCAGCCACCGCCCGCACCGGCCGCGCCTTTTATACCCACTTCGAGGCCCGCCCCTCGGCGGCCTTCTCATAGGACGGTTCAAAACCAATCCCGAGCTTCTATTCGACGGCGCCCTGCCACTCTACATTTGGGCCCGCCTCATTGTCTATTCTGAGGCGCCTGGCCCGATCCGTAAAAGCTCATTGGCGAAGCAATACGTCTGCTCTACGCCGATTGGCTGCGCCTGGGCGGTGGCACCCTTTGTGGCTGATTAGCGGGCGGCCTGTCGCTCATACCAGGTGCGCTGCCATTGGCTCAGCCGTACATGAGGCGAGACAAAAGTCCCCGGCGTCTCCCTTGTGGCCGAGGCGCCCGGGAGGGGCGGCCGCGCTGCTGGGGAGCTCGGGCGGGGGGCCGAGCCCCGCCGCCCCCTCCCCCCGCGCCCCCCTTCCGCCCTGCCTGTCCCCAAAGCCACCCCTACGGACATCACCTCGAGTACCATCAGGCCACCGACGCCCACCCCAGGCACACGGCTCAGCCGAGCTCTGCTCCCTCAGGCTATGCTGGGGGTAGTGTGGCCTGGCCCAGCCTGGGGGCCGCCTCAGAGCACCTCATGGTGCAACTCCCCATCGTGGTGCAACTCCCAAACACGTGGATGAACAACACAGAGGCCGTCCAGGTGCTGAAGGTGTTCGCACAAGGCTGCTGTGGTGTTAGAGGTTGGCTCCAACAAGGGTAGAGACAGCTAGGGGCCTGCAGAGACGCACGGGGCTGGCGTGAAGTGCTGTCACCTCAAAAAACATGGCAGAATAACATAATTAACAGTATCAGAGGATGTTGAAGCAGTGGATTTTTCCATGACAACTGTGTGAGTCCCAGAACGTCTATGGCAGGTGGAGTACAAAGCCCAGCAACACTGCTCACCTGGCTTCAAAGCACGAGCCTGCACGCTTCTGCCGCTCACCTTCCGCCGACCGCCAGCACAAAACTCACATTACCAGATGCTGGCTGTTGACCTGTCACATTCATCTTTGATGTGGTGACTGGGACCTCCGTCAACTCCCTGCAACTTCCAGACACACAGATGCCTCCCTGATCACCGCCAACTTTTACTCCAAAATTAATATATCAGGTCCTCCTACTGCAAATGGTATTTGAATTAGTATTTGCATAAAACAAGTAGAAAGGGGAATGAAAACCCCATGTCTGTTTTATCCATCCCTCCCAGTCTGCACTAACAACAGCACTTAGCACCCCCAAAACACTTTTCCATAGAAAATAAAGGGTTTTGGTCTGGAAAATACAAGCTTTGTTTGTGCTACTTTACTTCATGTGTACATGAGGTGTCAAGTGTCCGAATTAGCACCAGCCTCAGTATCAACACAGCTCAGGAAAGAGGTGAACTGCTAAAAATACACAAACAGGACAACAGTATTTTAGTTTTTCTGATCTAGGATCTTTTATAAAAAAAAAAATCTTATTTAAAAAAAATAAAGCCCCAACCACTATTCAGGTCCCCAGGGAACTGTGTTGCCATCACATCATTCTAGAGGTAAATTAAAGGGAAACTTTAAGTAACACGACACAGTTGTTTTAATTCTATTATGCCTTAGGCTTGGGCATTAAGAAGTCAAATGATACCTACTTGCATACAGGTAAGCATCTGCTCACTCAGGAACTTGCAAAGCACTTTGTCATCTGAATGCTTTTTATTCAAACCCACAGGATTTGACTCTTAAATTTGTACCCCTGAGACACATGGAGCCATTTTTTAAAGTCAGGATGAAGAAAAACCTGTTCCCTCTGACAAAGCTAGTTTTAACACGCAGCTTTAAAGTTCTAAACGTCCAGTATTTCCAAGAGACTCCACTGATCTCTTGGACAGTCCTGACTGCAGGATAGTCTTTAAATAAAAGCTGCTTTGCCAATTATTTACCCATAACAAGATGAAGGGATTTATGAAGATGGCTACAGAAACTGAGCTTACGATCCTTCTTGGATAATGACATCTGACCAGAACAATTCTCAGCAGCTGTTTGAAAAACTCAGACACCAAACAATTCCACCTGTTGTTGAAATTCAACCGGCAATGAATGCAAAAAGCATCTGGACATCTGAACAAGACTCCAGGAAATGCAAGGCTTAGGCAAGAGGAGATACCATTGGTTTGAGAAAAGCCTCAGCTTGGTCATCCTCCCATGACCAAGGGTTTCTTCTGCATGCCAGTCTCTGCTACTTACACAGTCACAAAAAGCATTCTTTATTGCAAGCACATCATACAAAAAAAAAAAAAAAAAGAGGTTTTGACTCAGACTTCTGCCCCCAACTCTTGACAGCTAAAGGTAAAAAGTAAGCACCACGTAATAATTGAAGGTAAAAAGTAAGCATGAGCTAATAAATAATCCCTGTTACAGCTGGATTTGCAGCTGTCAAAGACCTTGCATGGCAGAAGTTCAGTGGAAGGCTGATGTCCTACAGGTTCAATGGTTTGTCCTACCGAGCAGATGCTGTAGTCAGTAAGAGTTGCGAAAGTTGCTCTGGCGCCTCTCTATATCTTCAGGTGAAGTTCGTAACAGTAAGTTGCTGTTTGGGAAAGAAGCTTGAATCACAGCATCCAGACTCCTCTCAAAGCTGCCGAGATGTAGTTCTGAACAACATAAAAAGCCAATTAGTGCTGCTGTTCTTGCCTGGACATCCAGCATTACAAAGTCTGGCAGTTTATTCCAAAGCATTGTTCCTTAACAGGAAAAAAAAGACAAACATCACTGGAAGGGGAAGTCAAGTCCTCAAGGAGCTCCTTTCATTCCGCTTCTGTCTCATCCAAGTTCGCTTAAACTGTAAGTTTTCTTAGTCAAGTGATCCTTCAAGACCCCTTGCAGGGCATCAGATGTGCTTTAATGAGATCTATGGACTGGATGCTGAAAGGTGGCGGGGTGGTGGTGGGGATCTAAGCCACCAAAACCAGCACAAAATTCATCATAAATGCGTTCATGTCCCCCTCTGGAGAATATTCCTTTCCTAAGGGGTAACAACTTATTTTACTGTTTATTTGGGCTTCTGCAGCATTAGTCTTTTCCCAGCACTCCAGTGTCATCCTCATATCAGCATTAATTGTTAAATTGTACAGCTCTTCCCATAGGCCCCATTCCCACTGCTGCTCCCCAAACTCACGCACTTCAGCGCTTTCCGCAGCGCCCCACTGACCCTCATCACCTCTAGGATCTCCGCTGACAGCGAGCTGCTTCTTTCCGAGCGCCACCAGGCCTGTCTCAACCCCGCTGCATAACCTGAAATTCTTCAGCAACAGGGAAAAAACTCTTCCTGTCACAGACCCAAACCACTTCATAAACACCACCTGGGCCTCCCAGCATCTCCACATCAAGAGTAAGACCATTAGTCCCATGATACTAGCGCAGAAACCAGGAAACCTCTGTAATTAAGCACCTCGAAGGCCAACCAAAAACTGAGAACAGGGACCAAAATCCAGTCCTCCATCTCCTATTCATTCTCATCCTAACCACCAGGAAGAAGTGCAGTACTACCAGTTCATTCTGACACTAAGTACAAAAAAGCAAGCTAAATTCAAGGATTAAATTATTTACTATCAGAACACATTCAGTTTAGCAACTGCTTAACAGCCAGAACGAACAAACCTTAATAATCCAGAGAATGAAATGTATTAGTTACAGTGGTAACATAATTAAGAATAATTCAAGTTATTTAAATGCTTTTAGGTTGTCTTTTAGTATTCCACAACAGTCTGTCACCCCAGCTGATACAAGTGTACCGAGAAGAGGCCGCAACCTTAAAACCCTAACAAAAATCCTTCCATTTATTGTTCACTTTCAATTTCATAGATGATGATTAAGGAAGCATCCACTTCCTCATTTTTAGCTTTGAAAACAAATTGCTATTCCTTAGAAATTCAGTTCTTTCCAACTTGCCGAAGCATAAAAAGTATTCTTTGAGCCAGCCACATTATGCCTTTTCATTAATGTTGCAGTAACAGTCACAATAGAACCAGCATCCAACAGATAAACAGCAGCACTTGCATTACACTGACTCGGAAGTAACGAAGTGCAGGTACTAAAAAGGAATATTCTTGCAAGAAAAAATAATCTCGCTTTGACCATAACCTTTGCAGAGATGCTGTATCCGTTTTAATATTGCAGTTATCTCGAAGCAGCAATTATCTTAGCGCTACTTCAGGGATTTTTCTTTTGTTAAAAACACCTCCATATGCCAGCGTTAAGAATCTCGTATTACCACCTGGGAGTATTCCCTTACACTCCTGGCAGCAGAGCATATTCTGTTTCAGAGCAGCCTTGCACTCCCAGCACCCCTTTTGAACCAGCAGCTCAGGCCACTTAGTATCGATCCTCACCAGAGCCCTATTAAACGGGCATTATCCCCTCCACGCAGCTGAACTAAGGCACCTATTTCCACCTGTTAACCAAGGGTCCCACCACAATGAGCTGGGCTTTCAATCTGTCATTATTCTCACCCTCCCTCCCCGCCCCCCAGTAAAAATGCCTTACTTTAGGTGCCTGAAACAATTAATTTCGGTTGCATCTTTTGAAATAACTGGTAGTGTCCAATTCACAACAGAACTGAACCTCTCTGAAGGACTAAAGACCCAGCATATGCGAAAGGCAAGGTCTTCTCATCCACAAGAACTTGCCAGAGTATCGTATCCAACTATGACTTACTCCCCTTTTTCATTTAAATAAACATCAGAGGTGTATTTAGCTAATATCACTTTAGATTATTTGAAAATTGTGGATAATAATATAATTTGCCCAGGCTTTTGAAAGGTCCCAGCTGTTTAATAAACACAAAAAAACTCGCCTCCTGCCTAGCGTGACCTCTTTGCCCAGCTTTCCTGTATTCTCTGACACACGGAGATTTAGTAGCCCATTAAGCCAGCAGCCTGAACATGAGAACTGTTACATATCAAGCCAGGCCAAACAGCTAGAGCAAACTACAAATAATTTGATCCAAATTGTCTATATCCCTGTACTTCATACCACTTCCGAACCATCAACCCTAGCAGCACCTTTCTTAGTGCAGAGGTAGTCACAGTAAAACCACACAGGTCCCAGCAAACAGGAATCAACACGTAAATTCTTTAGCAACAGAGGAGCAGGACTGACAAGCAACCACTTCTGTCATAAGGAGAATTTGCAAGACGAGTTCCAAAACAATTGTTTTTAAAAAACAGGTTAGTGTTTCTGCATTGCTGCGTACACAAATATGTATCAGAATGTGCCAGCCCGCTTCAGTTAGCTGGGCTAATGGAAACTAAACGTTTTGAGGCTCTTGAGGAACTAAGTCACTTAAGTTCTTTGAGACAGTTTCTTGATTTTTATCTAACCAACAAAACACCTCTCAGAAAAGACTATTTTAGCAGTTTTTGACTGCACTCACCACCTTATATAAACACCATTCAGCACTGTTAGAGGAATTATTTTGGAAATATGAGGACCAAACTTGGAATTCTGCATATAAGTTCATGACAGATGAAGTACCACTCTACCAATTCAGGAAATTAAAACCTTGTTTTTGAAAGCATGTTGTTCAGTACCTGTCACTTGACTTACATGGCCTCAGGAAAGAAAAAAAAAAAAGTAGACAAGATACAACAGGGAGTTTTGAGCCCCACAGTCTTAACCTGGGCTGAAAAAAAACCCTTTCTATTTTCTTCAGAAAGTAAAGCAGGTCCAAACATCTTTTTTGGCCCAACAAGATAAAGACAGCTTTCTCCTGGGAAAAGTCTTGGCATGACATCAAGCTGAAAGAATTTTATACACTGTTATTGGAAGTCTAGCCAGGTTAAAAGCCAGATAATCTACAGCCAGAGCAATGTATTCCATGTCTAACTTTTGAGAAATGTTGAAATATACCCCCCCCCGGCCCCGAAGTTTTTTCCAGGCCTCTGAGAGTTTGGATATGAAACCATTTGTTCACAAGAGGGAATTCCAACCTTGCAATATACCACAGAAGTCTACAAAATACGTACCAGAATAAGAAATAAATCTTCTTAGCAGTAGAACTTCCTAGAATTAAAACAGTAACATACAGTAGAGGTACATTCTTCAGCTACAGAGTCAAAAGTAACTGCAAAAACAGACGCTATTTTTCTTTTGTCTCTGCTAGATGTAATTAATGAAAAACCAGATGTGTTAAAATCGTGACAGAAACGAAACAGATCATTTTCCATCAGCTAAATGCACAGACTCATCATTTTGCCACAAAGTTAAAGAATTTTCAGATCCAGAAGGCACAGGCCTAGCATATAGTAATCACATCTTCAATTAACTATTACAAAACCTACCACCAAAAAGTGAGCTCTGCTAAAAGACCATTAACTTATTGCAAACACCACAGAACTAATTAGAACATTCCTAGGACATCTGAGGATGCTTTGGGGCTGTTGAGCAAACAGGTATACAATTTTTCATGAATGTCAAAACACCAATGTCACCGCAACCTCTGAACTTCCCCATGACAAAACTCAGTGACAGCAGCCTTGTGGAAAAAAAACCATCATTGTCACTAGCTCCCTTCAGCACTTCAAGCCTCTTCCCCTTTCAAGCAGGAACACAAAGGTAAAGCAGAGCTTGGAATTACACCACCATAGCTAAATACACCCAAAACCAGAACTCAAGTTTTTATTTTTGCTTTACATTTCCAAGCATCTCCCATATGATACCATGGTAAACTGAACGGTTAATGAAATTCTTTGCTCTTCTTAACATGGCGTTTACATCAAAAAGCATTCAAATACAATTCTAAATAAGCTACTGTAACAACGATACTGATGCTTCTATTGGAGACTGACAAAAAGTGCTCAACCCAAAGGCATTAGTAACTAGTCCAGTATTTTGCAGTTTGCCTAATCAAACATTTTTGGCTTAAAAGAACATACACACACCAAAAAAAAAAAAAAAATCAGAAGAGAATACTGACTCCTATTTCCAGTTCAACTACTGACTGAGAGGTCTCAAGGAAGCCTTTCATTTTCCAACAGTCTTCTGACTGTAAAAGAGAGATTATGCTTACTTACCGCAGAGAAAGCTGAGAACTGAGAAGCATAAAGTGCTGCAGAGAAAGAAATACAAGTACTGAGTACTATTACTCCACAGAAAAATAAAGAAAACTGGTTATTTTAAACAAGAAGTTTATTTAAACAACAAGACGCTTTACTTGAAGGGAAAACTATCTAGGATCTTTTTTTTTTTTTTTTTTTAAGAGTAATTTACCCCTACTTAGACAGAGATTGCTCTACATGTAACAGCTACGTACAAAAAAGTTATAAAATTGTCCTTGGTTTTACAATGATAAAAGAAAAAACATTGAAATTATCCAATCAAACAAGGTATGCAAGGTTTTTGTTTTTAAACAGTGAGAGCAAAATAACTTACTGGAATATAAAGATAAAAGTAGAAGGAGCATGCCACTAACGGAGAAAGGGGCATTTTCACAGAACCAGTTTGTTTTCCCACCCCATCTCCATTAAATGTTGATCAAAACATACCATTGGCCATTTAGTTAAAAAAAATATGCATTATGTCTGTGCACATACACCAGTTACTTTATGTACAATAGAAGGAATAGGAAAAAAAAAATCAGAGAGAGGAGAGAGAAAACTATACTGCAGTAGTCAGGATGTGGCTGAACCAAGTCTCATTTTTCTAATTGTGAATGTGTCGCCTGTGGGAGCACAGTTCTGGAGCGGAAAGTAGCAGGTTCTTTTTTGTGTGTGTTTTTTTTTTTAGTAAACTCCTCCTGTTTGCTGCTGGAACACATCAATTGTATCTTCATCCTCCATTTCCAACTATAGTAGAAAAGAAAGAAAAAAGGCTTTCAACTCTTCTCAGGTATCTACTACAGGCTGGGTTGTTCTTAAGTTTCCTATCTTCATGTTTACTTTTTATGCAACTTAACCAGACCTGCTCCCTCCATCATCATCATCACTTTGTACATTTAACCTACTTCACCGTAACTCAAAAGCAAAGAAATTGCATGGAAAAACAAATGCCAGTTGGTAACTGTTGTTCCAGAATGAATTCTAGTGTGTAACTTCAGGGTGCATTGTATGACTCCTATGGAAAACATCAGCATTCATAATATTTTTATTCTGTTGCCTACTTTGCAACTGCATCTTCTTTCTCCTATTTACTTCCTCAGTTTACTTTAGAATACTGCCACAATTCCACTTTGCTGCTGTTGTTCAAACGTGCAAAAGGCTTCAGCTACAGCACTAAAGAAAGCAGACTGTAATTAAGGCCCCTTGCCCAACCAGGCAATAAAACCAAGCATCAGCAAGCACAAAAACATTAAAAATACTTTACATGTTCAACTAGGTAACAAACCGCCACTGACAAACAGCAATACTTCCTTAATACAATTCTCTTTTTTCAGCATAATTTTTACAGTTGATATTCCTGAAATGTAACTAATATAAGTTATATTTCTAAACAGTCTCAGTTTCTGCTCCAGGAAATCAAACTGGTCTATGGCATTTACCACAGCTATAAATAGACTGATCCTTAGCTACAGTATAACACGGATGGAGAGAAAAGCACCCTGTTGCCTCAATTATCAGTACTCAAGTTAAAAAGTTGCATAGATTGTGGCCCTAAGAGGCAGGTTCTTTGGAGCAACTGCTTAGAAAACAGATCTACCATAAACCTTCTGAAAACAGGAGGCCCTTACTCTAGAACAAGTGGTTCCAAAAAACATATAAACCTGTATCACTTGGAAAGGACGATTACATGCAGCTACTTGGAGCAGTACAGAAGAATACTCCAAGAGTCACAGTGAACAATTCTGTTCTTGGCATGACCTTCGTTTTAACCAATTAGACAACCTGAACTTCACAGTATTTATTTATTTTTGTGTTGCTGAACAGGGCTTCAAATTACAAATGATAGAAAATAACTTTCATATTACAAATACAAGTTTGCAAACAGGATCACTGATAAAATCCTGCAAGCTTTTATATATGTATCTAAAAAAGCTATTATTTCAGGAAAAACTCAATTCTTAACTTACAGATTCTTATCTCAGAACTCTGACTCAATGAACTGACAGCTTTATAAGACACCATTCCGTACACTGTAATTAATTTTCTTCTTTTATTACTACAGTGATACAGACTTATTCACAACACTCAAGAAGTCTTAGATTCCATTTCTAATAATTCTAAACTAGTTATACCAAACTAACGGTAAAAAAAGATCAAGTTCTATCAATAATATATACAATTACACAAGTATTTTATACGAAACAGAAGCACCAACTCCCACAGCAAATTTTAAATACAGTTCTTTAGTCTTGCTTCTGTTGTTTACCTGTGCAGGTGTGTCTGTTTCATTAATTGGTTGCCCATCGAACCGGAATCTGATTTGCCTCATTGACAACCCCTGCACAAAGAGAAGTAACACAACGGACAGTTAAGTCTGGTGTAAAAGTACTCACTAGTTTTCTCTCAAACTTGTCACTGGAATTGCAGCATGATCATTAAAAGCCACCATTCATAATACAAGATATAGTTTTCATTCTCCCCTCATGCACTCATTTTAAGGCATTTCACTACAAATCTGTTTTATATTAAAAATTGCACTGTGTCCAATAACTAAGAGAAGCAACAGTGCCCCCACTGACTGTAAGTTAAAATAAAGCAATTTCTAGTACACAAGCCTCACCCCAATGGCCAAGACTTTTATTGTGCTTCTTAATAATTAATTTAAAAACCAGATGCAACACTTTGGGTAACAAATGTCAAACAGTAATATTCAATACTCCTTTTTGATCTTCCCAAAAAGCAAAGGTATTCTAAAACATTTTTTCCAGAGATTAAACCACCATCCATTAGAGTGCAGCAGCAAAGCGTAGGCAACGGTAACTTTTGCGCTTCAATTCCCATTAACAAGAAACCAACGCATCAAAGTTTTTCCATGCACAGCTAGAACTTTAAAAAAAATCTTTTACTTCCAGAAACTTCTGAATAGTATTTCAAACTAGCATTTCTACCACAGAATAGTAATTCTGCTGACCTCCTCCATCCTCAGAAGACTACTCATTCTTGCTTGAGCCAACAGATTCAAAAACTTAAGAGCAACAATCCTTTCTACTAATAAACTTCAAACTCACAAGTTAGTTTTCAAAAGGTACTCTACAGTACACTACATTCTGCAAAGGAAGATGAAGTTTGAGGATACCATCAGAACCAAGAACCCTGGTATCTACTTCTTTCCTAGTTCCATCAACTCTCTCTACAGAGTATCTAAAAAAATACAGGTCTAGTTAATTTTGAAGTACTTCCAATGGATTGCTTGGTGCTGCCTTGGCACCTCTGAATTAGAAAAGCAGCCTCCATTTAGCCATGCAAGATCAGATGTAACACACAGAAGAAAACATAATGTAGCAATTATTATCAAGAGGTTAATTTGTCAGGAAAAACGCTTAATAAAGACCACGAGTAAACTTTTTTTGGTAAGACTTCAGTCATGCTAGAGAAGACATTTTGCTGTGAACTATGAAGATTCTGCAGTGTTCCCTCAGAACATCTTGTTTAAGAAAATCACGTGGCTAAGTGTCATGGCAGCAACACATTTTTGCACAGCAACATTTGGTTTGAGCAGTTTTCTTTGACATTGTGTTTCTTAAAATATCTGTTTCCTATTCCAAAAGTGGTCATTTTTTGCAGGTTCCTGACAACTTTATGAGCTGAATAAATGCTTGCTGAAAACATGGTGAAGAACTGTACCTTGGTGAGATTAGTATCCACTAAAAACCAAGTATGTTCCATGGATGATTCCCCCCCACCCCTCAATAATTGCAAATAGTCTTGATCTTCTAAATGTATCATTCAAGGTTTAGTTACTTTCATTTTAGGTCCACTACACGCAATACATCATTTTTCATTCTTTAAAGCTGCTAGACTCTCTACTATACCCCAGCTTCCACCTCTCCAAAATTAAATCTGAGGTCCACAGCTTAAGATTGGGTATGCCTAGTTAGGAACACCAACAAAATCTAACTTTAGAGACACACAGAACAAATGCTTTTAAACGAAGTTGGAGAAGTAAGCACCTAAGAAATTAAATGTAAAGACGAGTCCATCTCCACAAAAATATCCTTTGGATACATAGTAGCTTAAAACCAGGATCAGAAAAAATGCCTCCCATTCTAAAAATTTATTCTTCTTTTCCCTCCAATTAACACTTGGGCTTTTTGCTGGCTTTTGTTGCTTTTTTTTTTTAATAGTAGAAATTTAGGTGAAAATTTTTGGAATCATACTTTTGTTTCCAAGCAACTGAACTATAAATGGTACTTCTAAAATCATCTTTCCCAGGACTTTACAGATAATTAACCAACCTTCAAACTCCCCAAAAGATGTAACTCACTTTATGTTTGGAAAAAGCAATACACAGTGATTTGTATAACGTAACAAGAGTTTGTAGGAAAAATGATCTCACAGCTTGAAACATTCCTTAATTTATCCCCAGAACACCCATGCAAGAACATATTCACACATTCATTAAGACCTTATTTTCCCTGTCTTTATTCGTATCACTACCTGTTGTGGCAAAGGGTAAACCAAAAAGGTTTTACCACTCTATATGTGATTTAGAGTTAATTTTCCTTGGTTCCAAAATAGTTACCTCAATATTTTATACTTAATTTATTGTAGTCAATGGTATCACTGAATATTTGTGTTAAAGAAAAAATAAAACCAATCTTCCTCACCAAACATTTTTGTAGAGATGGAACTTTTTAAAAGCAGACAGTTATGAAAAAAAAAAACCAAACAACAAACCAATCACAGACGGCAGAGACAACATTTTCCTGATCAAAAGCCTCAAAAGAAAGTGTAAGATAGCTCTACACTTACAGAGGTGTTTTTAAAGCTTGCAATAGCTGCCTGCAACATAGTAGGTTTGCTGCAGTTGCCACTACACCAGCAAAATACATTTAATTTTTTTTTTTTTTGTCCCTCAGAGGATTAATTTGACAACCAGGCCACAAGAGAAAAAACAAGACTCATCATTCAAAGTACAAGCACCTTCTCAAGCTAGACATTAGACACGTTTAAACCCTGAAATACTCATTGATATTCTCTCACCTCAATGCAGTAATACTAAGCTAGTAAATAAGAAGTATGACCAGACCAAGAAGTTACTCAAGAGTTATAAAAATACCTCTGATTATCACTCAGCTCTCTATCCTAAGTTCATACCGTAGGTTCCTAACCCACCCTTTCCATACTGGTATTTTTGAGCAGTAGAGTTAATAGCCTATACCTATGACACAGACTTCACAAAGATAACAACACATCTTTTTTTTTTTTTACCCGTTTCCTGTCACAACCCTGTCAGTCCACTCTGGAACAGAACAATGCACTCTCCACAACACAATCAGTTTTTGTTAAGTCTTTATCATCTTGCATATTTACATAGTTTTAAAACTTTACTGTCTTAATCTATCTCTATGGAGATCACCTCTCCCCCAGACACCGGTTCTCCTGATGATCATACAAGAACCATACCTGTCGTTCACAATAGGCTTTCATTAGTTTACTAAGTGGTGTATGCCTCTTAATCTTAAACTGCACCACAGACCCATCTTGCCCTGCCACCTTCAGATTAATGTGATCATTGTTTTCAGTCTTCACTCCTTCCTGTTGAGGAAATAAAAAGAAAAAAAAGCAACACTTTTCAAAAAGGTATGAAACAGTAAGTTAACACTTTACTGAAGTGCAACAGGTCATCAAAAAGGAGGAGATGGAGTACAGCAGTTTACCAGTTTGAAACTTCGAATTAAGAAACAGAGGTCGGTACTTTTTATTTGAAAATAAACTCCACACACATTAAAAAAAAAAACAAAAAACCACAACCAATACAACCCAAACCCTACTAATATTAGTTGTCAATCCTGAGATTGGTTAACATGCAAAGTAGCAACGAAGAGTTACTAGGCCAACTGTTTTACAATAAATTTTAAAAAAAAGAAAAGTTATTTCTATCAAGGGCAGGATAATAATGAACACTACCGTTCCAAATCAAAGGAATAAAGTTATTTACTTTATAACTCTAACCTCAGCCACTAGCAAGTCTCTATCTTACTGTACCTCAAACTTTTTCATATTAGTGGAGGTACTTATGAAGAAAACTTCAAGCTACTTTAAAGGACTGCATTTGAAAAGGTGACGAAACCTGAAAAGAACCAAGCTTTCTCTTTCAGAAAACGTTTTAAGAAAAAAACGCTCTTCAATAAGCAGTCCGATCCTCTCTCTTCCATTAAGAGCCACATGCAGCGATTGCAGAGACCCAAGTTTCAACTGCACAGCTGTTCCGATCCAGAGTGTCACGGCAGGGGCAGAGATGATCCAGCGCCACCCAGCCCCTGGGCAGCGCCTGCCCCCGAGGTGCTCAGCTGCGGTTTCAGCTTTGTGTCCCTCAGCAGAGGCGGCCCGGGCCGGGCTGCGGGTCCCCGCCATGTGACAGATCCCTGCACGCCGCGCTCCAGCACACCGGCCCGCCCGTTCTGGCGCCTTCAGAGTTTAAAAAGGGCGGGGGGGGGGGGAGGGGGGGGGGAGCGAGAAGAAGCGGGGGGGAAAGGCACGGCAGCAGCGCGGCGTTCGCTGGCTGTGTGGTGTTTTTTTTTTTTTTTCGCTGCGGTTGTTTTTTTAATTCCTGCTGTTGGAGAGCGCAGCCCCCCCGCCCGCAGAGCCCCCCCGCCCCGGCGGCCCCTCCCGCGGCCAGGGCAGCACAAAAGGGGCAGGGAGCGATGCCCGCCCCGCCCGCGGCCGGGCCCAGCGCGGCGCTGCCAGCACCGCACGGAGGGGGCCGGCGGGTGCCCCGGCCCCCAGCGCGTCCCCAGCGGGGATGCTGCGCCCCAGCCCCCGCTGGCCGCGCAGGGCAGGCCGGATCCGGCCCTCGAGGAGGAGCGGGAGGAGGAAGGCAACGGCAGCAACCGCCTCCGGACCTGCCTCTCTCCCTGAGGAGGGCGGGAAGGGAGCCCGGATTCGCCCCCCTCACCCCCCCCCCCTTCCCCGGGGATCCTCCGCCCGCCCCGGGAGGCTGCGGCCCCGGCCCCCCTCCCCCGGCGGGGCGGGAAGGCGGCCGCGGCCTGGGTGCGCAGGAAAATGGCGCGCAAAGCCGGCGCGGCCCAGCCGAGGCCGTTGGGTGGCCGAGCCCGCGACCGGGGCCTCGCCGCCCGCCGCCGCCGACTGCGGGGCGAAGCGAGGCGGGGGGAGGGCGAGGGAGGGAGGCGGGGGGGGGCCGGGAGGGCGCCTGCCTCACCTTGGGCTTCTCGTCGGCCATGGCGAGTCAGCGATGTCCGGGCCACTCCGAGCGCCTCACAAAGGGGGGGAGGAAACGACCGAGCGCGGCGGCGGAGAGAGGAGAGAGAGAGAGAGAGGGGAAGGCGGGGGGGGGGGGAAGGGAGCGCGCACGCACAGCCGCGGGGCCGCGCCTTGCCCCCGTGCGTGCGCGCGCCCGCCCCGTCCGCCGGGCTCTCCCCCGCCCCCCCCCGCGGCGCGGCCCCGCCGCCCATTGGGCCCCGCCGGCTGGGGACGGGGCGGGGACGGGGCGGGGCGGCGGGGGAAGGGGGGGGTGGAAGGGGGCGCGCGCGCGCCCCGGCCGTTACATAACGCGGCGGCGGGAGGCGGAGCGTGCGCGCGCCCCGGCCGCTGCCCGCGCTACGTGCGCGCGCCCCGCCCCGCCCCGCCGGGCGCAGCGGGCCCTGCCGTGCGGCGGGTATTGTCCTCCTCAAAATGGCCGCCGGGCCGCAGCGCCCCTCCCCGCCGCCCCGGGAGGGGGCCTCCGCCGCCTCGGCCCGACCGCCTCTGCGCCGCCGCCCCCTCGGCACCTCTCACCCAGGGGCCCTGCTGGCCGCCCTGGCTCTCGGGCCTGCTGCGCTCGCCCCGCCGGCGCCCTGTCCTGGCGCTCCCCCGTGGGTGACCCCTCCGCCTCGCCCACCGCTTGGGCCTCCTCAGACCTGACACGTTTTTTCCCCCCTTGGTCGCGGCCCTCGCTGTTTTACGGATGATGCTGATAACGTCGGCGAGGTTTGACAGCCATCCGCCGCACTTCGAATCCCCCCACCTTCCCCCTGAGGAAGGTGAGGCGGGAGGTTGCCCCGAAATACACGTAGTGTCTGCAGAGGGATCTGGGGCCTGCCCTGCCTCTGCTGCGCCTGAAAAACGTATCTTGAATGCAATTAAAACAATTGCAGTCAAGGTTTACTCATGCTTTTCAACAAGCTAAGGGCGTGTGATGCAGCACCTCAAAAACTGTAATCCCTAAATAAAAGGACATACTACTAGTGATGTGATTTCTTCAAGCTCATCCCAATGGAGCGGAGGAGGAAATCCTCAGGAACTCCAGGGTTCCCACAAAAGTTTCTGGGCCTTTTCCCATCAGTGTTAGACCCGCCACCATCGTTCGTCAACAGTTTCTCTGCAGCACATCGGTGGAAAAGAAACACCACAAAAATGACCCTTGTAGATGCTTCAGGGATGGATTTACCAGGTGGCCATTAGTCCACACCAGCTCCGCTCCATGTGGTGAATATGCTCTGGATCACGGCACAGAGGTGGCCATATGGTCATGCCACCCTTCTGCTCCTGGCATGCCAAAACCTGGGCCTGTGTATAAAGCACCTCCTGCACTGTTCCAGAGACACTATGAAATGGGATTTGTCCAGAACAAACTACTCAAGTAGTGAAACATCAACTGAAGAGAAACTTGAGCAAAGCACAGACTGCAGACTCGCTTTTCACTCTCGAATCTGAGCCCCCTCCTCTGCCTTTTGTCATGTTACTTCACATTCCGGTACCTCCCTTCTGCGTGCGGACACACAGGGATCTTTTTGTTGTATTGCAATTGTCTGGAAACTGAAGAAGATTAACACCCACTGAGGACAGGAAGCTGAAGCCAAACTTTCAAGCGAGTCCACAGTTGAGAAAATAACACAGCCACAACCCTACCTGAGGCTGTGAAGATGGCCCACACAGCCTGCTGAGCTTCTGCTAAACACACGCAGTGAAGTCTTTTACCATGTCCTCATAGACTAGGCTCCCATGTATTGTAACATTTACCCTCTGCTTCAGTGTTCTGAAAGATCAAAATTCATTAAAAAATTCATGGAACCTTTTAGTTTTAGTATTTTACTCCTTCTGAAGAGTCTTTGTGAGTCAGTTCTGGAAAAGTCACAGGCACTAGAAGAGCTCAGTCTGACCCAGGAAGACAACTGAGATGCTGTTTTAAATTTTGACTGCGACTCAAACAGATAGTCCTTTGAGCCGTACTTTCCACTCCTAACTGTGTCATTTTCCTTGATTTATCATCAAAAGGCTGTTCCATTCAGTCTATCCTGCCTGCTTTCCCTGCATTTAATTACTCATGCTATTATTTTTCTATTTAAGGTACCGAGAGGCAAGAAGCACCTGTGGCTAGAGAAAACAACACACTTCTGTACAAATCCCCCTCACACAGTCTGACAGTGTATCAGTCTCCTACAATCTCCCCTCGCCTTTAATTTTAGCTCTGAAGAGCAATGAGCAATGTCAGTTGGACCTTCTGAAGTCCATTATCACCATTAAGAAGCAGGATTATATGTGAGAACTAGGAAATAAAGCATCTTAAAGCCCTGTATTCTACCTCGTACACAGCTTTTTTAAGTGAGACTGAAACCACTTTACAGAACAAAAGATGAGTGCCATTTCCCAAAGGACTGTAAGTTCTATTTTTAGAAATGATGCAACATCATAGAGGAGCGACCGCTGTGAGGAAGGGCGTCAAGACTGATGTTGCTCGTTTTATTTTGCTCTCGTCACTTCTCCCTCCACTCCCTCATTGAAGAACTCTGTGCTGCAGGTCCAGGAGGAGGATTTCTTTGGGAGGTGGGGTGAAACTGGTCAAGGCCTGAGAGTGGCGTGAAAGAAGCGAACGCAGGAGTGGCATCAAGTGAGACATACATTAAGGCCAGCATCACAAATAGCATAGATGTGCTTAAAAGGAGACAGGAAAACCACAGAATCGTCAGGGTTGGAAGAGACCTCTGGAAGTCACCTGTCCAACCCCCTGCTAAACCAGGTTCTCCTACAGCAGGTTGCACAGAATCGTGTCCAGATGGGTTGTGAGTGTCTCCAGAGAAGGAGATTCCACAGCCTCTCTGGGCAGCCTGTGCCAGTGCTCTGTCACCCTCAAAGTAAAGTTTTTCCTCAGATTCAGATGGAACTGTCTGTGTTGCAGTTTGTGCTCGTTGCCCCTTGTCCTGTCACCGGGCACCGCTGAAAAAGAGCCTGGACCCATCATCCTCTTGACACTCACCCTTAAGATATTTGTATGCATTGGTAAGATCCTCTCAGTCTTCTCCAGGCTAAACAGGCCCAGCTCTCTCAGCCGTTTCTCATCGGGGAGATGTGCCAGTCCCCCCATCATGTTTGTAGTGTCTGCTGGACCCTCTCCAGTATTTCTCAGTCTCTCTTGAACTGGGGAGCCCAGAACTGGACACAGCACTCCAAATGTGGCCTCACCAGGGCAGAGGGGGAGGATCACCTTCCTTCACCTGCTGGCCATGCTAGATTTTATGAGAATATGTAAGATTTCACTGCCACTGCAGAAGATGCACTCAAAAAACCTGAAAACAGTTTCATCTGTACCACTATTGGTGTGGCCACCAATTACACAGATCCCCAATCACAGAGCAGGTTTCTACAAACCTCGTATTTTTCTGGCTTTTCTTCTTATATAGCAACAGAGGAAGCTTGTGTTATACGGGAGATTTAGTGGAGCTAATAATGAACAGAGTGCTAAAACCTGCAAAGATAACTGGCTAGACAGCAGCACTCGGAGCGAGCGGCAGGGAAGAACCCACACTGGGAACTACAAAGGACCCAGTTCTGCAGGGTCCAGGCTGCAGCAGAGGGGGGCAAAGGCAAAGCTTTTTGTCTCTCTGAGCTCCTCCTCTTCAATGCACAGAGTTGAAGGGAAGTGAATGGAGAAGCGTCACAGTGAGAATTCCAGAGAAATTCCATCTCTGGGGAAAAAAATTCCACGTGTTGTTTCCTAAAATATTTCCATGCCTTGTTTCATTGTCATACAGCAGTTTTATAAGGAAGAAATATGATGCATCTCAATCTTGCAGAGCTCCTTTGGCTTTTCTCCACGCTCATCTGAAGAGGGTAGGGACTATGGGTGTTCAATATACGTTCCCTTTCACGCTGAGATTTTAAAATATTAGGATTTTTAAGACATTAAGACAGCTACAAGCAGAAGGAGTGTGCTATGCACATTAGCAAGCATAAGCCTACAAAAGCAACTCCAGCCCTTTCAAAACTGTGTATTACTTTGCAATTAGTACAGTACAAGAATAGAAAGCAGTTATTTCAAGGTGTAAGCAAGCGAGTAGGGCTAAAGCTGCCTTCTCAGCCTGGACTCTGAAGGTCTGAGTGGTTTATTCAGGCTTTGCTATTCATTAATAGTTCAGCCCTGGGAATAGAAAATACCTTTTGCCTGGGGCACTGCCTGTTCTGTGCCTTCCCTGTTCATGATGCCAATCATTCCCTCTGTTCCCCAAGTTATGAAATAGCTTTCAAACCTCCTATTTCACAACTTAGTAACGTCCCTCCTCATCAAGCTTTGGGGTTTTTTTCGCCTTTTTTTTCTTTTTCTTTTTCCCCTGACTGGAAAACAGTAACAGTTGCTCTTTGTCTTTGCCTTCCCCTTCCTTGCTGGACCCAGAGCCTGTACTCCAAAGCCTTTTTGAGTCACATGAAGCTCCATGCTGATGCAGCGGTTCCCAATTCTGCTTAATTACATGGACAGGACAGGCACAGAAGCCCTTTTGCAAGGTGTGCAGGAAGGTCTCCCTTTTAGATATGTGCAGACCTCCAGCTAATGTTCAAAGGAGGACAAAGAAATGTCAAGATTTCATACTAAACCTCACCTTTCCCAAGATGATTTTCCAAGGAACCAGCCACCTTCCTTATCTGTTCAAGAGCATCAGACACTGCAAATATGAAAAGCCACTTACACTTCTAGCGAGTCAGCAAAGCAGACTGCACGTGCCAAGAGCCGGCAGGAAAGGATCAGAGCTCCTGAACCAGATTTTAGTGTCTCTTTACACAGGATAGATCCTGGAGCAGAAGAAGATGCTGTCCCACTCCTAGACTCACCACCTCAGTAATCAACACTCCTCTCTCCATGCTGATGAAGAGAAATAAGCCCAGTGAGACCGACGGGCACTCTCCAGGGTTGTCAGGCCTTGCAATATCGTTGGTAAAGGCTGATCACCTGCCTTTTGGCTGACTCTCCCTGCGGGTAGGGCTGTGGCTCCCCACAGAGACAAGTGTTATGTGTGGAAAAGGATAAAAGGAAAGCAAGAGAAACACATGTGGCACAGTAAAAGAACACAGGGGCACTCCAGGCACTTGAGCATCCCTAGGAACGCCTCAGGTGGCAAGTTCTGCTATCACAGTTGATACTCAAATGAGCTCCCGTGGAAAGAACTCCTTAGCATCACTGCATGGAAAACAAATAAGTGACTCCCATCCTTGTAACAAGGATCTCACCTGGTAGGCAAGTCTCAGATTTCCATTAAGAGAATTAGCCAGCTCTATATTAATTATTTGGTTTAGTTCATTAGTGGCTTTTAATTATGACACCCATCAAGCAGTGGGCTCTGTATTTTTCTCCAGCATAAGCCATTAGAAGTCTCCTTCTACCAGTCACAAGAAACTGATGCAGTTATAGAAGCAGCACCTTACCCTTGAAGGATGGTAGCAGAAGACCTCTTATCTATCGCTGGGTTTTCAGACATCCAGTTTTGATTTGTATCTGGAGCCATTTTAGTAACATGTGGAAGGATATTTGGGATCTAGCTATCAGCACTAATGTGCTCAGAAGTCTGCAGCATAGAGCAGCACCATTTTATAGGACCACAGATGAATTTGACTTCATACAACAGATTTGAATACGTGCACATCCCCAAATTCCCCCAAAACACAGGACTCTTACCCACAATAAACGATAAGCTTTCTTAAAACTGGTGAGTCTTAGTTTCTCAAGCAGGTTTCTGAAGATTTATTTTAAATTCTTCTACACTGCAACAAGCTGTTCCTCCTGACTGACCTGAATAGACACCGCTTCCTTTTCTCAGCACAATTGGTGTCACAGTGTGCTCTTACCAAAGATAACTGCTGGCTTTATTTTCACTGGAAATGATGGATGCAGTAGCCAATAAAGTAAAAAAGGGCAATTTAGCAGTGGAGTGTAGCAGCATTTGTCATATGAGGACAGCAAATGATTTAAGCTATCTTGAAAAATTAATTCTTCGTGAGCTTCTTTGAAAAGCACCAGTCTGAGAGAGGCTGGCTTCTTCTAGCTGCAAGTTCAGTGAGATAGCATTGCTAGTATTTTTCTTTAAAAGCATATCACTGAACAAGTTTGTTCTTGAGAAGAATAGGCAAAAAGCAAGGAGTATGCAGAGATAAAGGAAAGCAGCAGTGTGTGGTTACTGTTTTATCACACCAAGTTATCAGCAGATACTCAAGTTCAATTCCACCAGTACGTGAGCTCCGAGTTAGAAAGTTCCTATCACAGAATAGTTTGGGTTTGAAGGGACCTTAAAGATCATCTAGTTCTCACCACCTTGTCATGGACATGGATCTCTGCCACCAGCCCAGGGTGCTCCCAGCCCCGTCCAGCCTGGCCTTGAGCCCTGCCAGGGATGGGGCACCCACAGCTGCTCCGGGCAGCCCGTGCCAGCGCCTCAGCACCCTCACGGGGAAGGATTTCTTCCAATATCTAATCCAAATCTACTCTCTTTTAGTTTAAAGCCATCCCCCCTTGTCCTATCGTTATGGGCCCAGCTAAAATGCCTGTCCCCAGTTGATGAGGCAGTTCCAGCAGGCAAACCCTGCCCGGTCCCTAGTGGGTATTCACCCCCACGCTGAGCCCCACCGGGAAGAGAAGGGACAAAACTCTCACGGCCCGGAGCAAGCGAATGCGGCACCGTCGAGCTGACACCTGCCAGCACATCTCCCCGACCGGATCTGATCGATCTAATGTTTCATTAGATCCTACGTTAGGACCCTGGCTGTCTCCAGCCTGCGGGCAACTCGCTCAAGTCATAAAGCACATAATTTGATGGCTCAGCTTTATCAGTGAGCTTGCTCCAGAGCTCCAGCAGCTCCGCTCCAGGGAACGCCACCTCCGGCCGCCTGCAGGCCCGCCCGCCAGTTAATGACAGCCTGGTTATTAGCGGGCAGCCGGGTCGGGAGAGCCAACACGGACACGGCGCTGAGCGACCCACCGGCTCGCCCCGCTCCTGCGGCCAGCACCGCAGCCACGGGGCAAGAGAACGATGGAGGCGGGGGGGACCCATCCTGCCGCTCCCCGCGGTCCGCGTACGGGGCTCGGGGGGGCAGCGTCGGGGTGGCCCTGCCCCACTGCCGGCGCTCGGGGCCCGGCCGGGGCCGCCGCCGCCTGACCGGGCTCCGGGGGGCCGGGCCGCGGCAGCCGCCGCCTGGCGGGGCTGGGGGTGGCCGGTCGGCGGCCCGTGTGCAGCGCCCGAGGCAGCCCCAGCCGGAGCGGAGCAGCCCCAGCCCCAGCCCCGCTCCCGCCCCGGCGGGGCCTCGGCAGCGGCGACGCTTCCGGGGCGAGCGGCCGCGCCTGCCCCGAACCGGCGGGGCCCCGCGGGCCCCTTCCCCCGGCCGGGCCCCCCGCTCGGGCCGGCGGCGCCGCGGGGAAGCGCCGGTGCGCGGCGGGGCCGGGGGCCGCGGCGGGCGGGGGGCGCGGGCGGCGCAGGCAGCGGCACGGGCAGCCGCGGCGGGGCCTCCCCGGGCCGGTGGGCGGGAGCGGAGCGCGGCCGGCGCCATGGAGGAGCTGGATGCGGAGCCGCCGCTGATGGTGCGGGGCGGTGCGGGGCGGGCCGGGGGGGCCGGGGCGGTGCGGGCGCCTCTGACCCGCCGCTGTCCCCTCACAGGTGGTGCCGGGCGCGGACCCCGCCGCCAGGCAGCTGTGCTTCGCCTGGGGCCCCGCCGAGGTGCTGGTGTGCGAGACCCTCTTCGGCCGCAGAGGTGGGTCCCCGATCCCCGTCCCCCGGTCCCCGTCCCCCGTCCGATCCCCGGTCCCCGATCCCCGTCCCCCACCCGGTCCCCGTCCCGTCCCCGGGCGCTGACGGGCTGTGTTGCAGGCACCGGGGAGGGAGGGCCCAGCGCCTCCCGCGTTTTCGTGGTCCGCAAGGATCAGGACATCTACATCCAGACCCTGCGGAAACTCTTCAACGAGTCGCACGGGATCTTCATCGGGCTCCAGCGGAGCGAGGAGGAGCTGGTGGGGAAGTCGAGGAAAGCGCAGTGAGTGGGGGCGCGGGGAGGACGAGCCCTCGGTGGGACCCCCCCGCCGCTCCTGCTGCAGCCAGGCAGATGCTATTTGCTTATAGATGCCTCCAGCCGGGCACATGCCGTGAGCCAGGCTGCTCAGAGCTGCTGTAAGCAGCAGCAGTGCCGAAACCCCGGCTGTTCTGGGCTCATTCTGGGGTAATTCTACAAACCCAGGCCCTGATCATTTCAGGAACCATGCCGACCACTCCTCTGCCAGCGTATTGCCGGCATGTGCAGCCTTGCTGATCCCCCCTGGATTCACCCCAGCACAGGGAGCGGCTGCTGCTGCAGGGAAACGTGCGAGGCTTTAGTGGCTGACGGGCACGAGAGTAAAGCTCCAACAGGTCTCTCTAACCAAAGCCTGTTTGTGTTTGGCAGGTTGGTTCAAGTGAGTAAAAACTACCGCTCGGTGATCAGAGCCTGTATGGAGGACATGCACCAGGCAGCTTGTAAGTTTGTTCTCTTCCTGCAATGAAAGGAAATGCTGTTTGCAATTATAAAAGTAGCATTTCAATTGTAAGTTATTGCAACTACTGTAAAATAGCACACGTAGATTTCAGGAGTGATCGACTCCATTTCCATCGTTGGTTTGCATCAGTTCCAAGTTGGTTTGCAAATCCAGTGTGGTCAGAGATATTTCTTTCCACTGTGTTTGATTTTCTGGGGGCTTGCAGTCTTTTCATATCTCTGGTTGCAGTTTTATGGGAAATGTGAGTCCAAACTAACAGCTTGCTTCCCCCAGGAAGTGGGAGATTTTACTCTTCCATCCGTGCCCTGTAGCCATACCCAGATTTGCACAGGATTTATAAAAAAAAAAGTTAGAAAGTTCTACGTACAAGTTAGCTTTGCCCTGTGTGTACTCATTTAGGTCTGTTCTTGCTGAGTGCTCACATATTGTCTTTATTTAGGAGCCCAGAAAGGGCTGCGAAAGGTAAATACGTTGCTCTTTGACCTTTCTTATTCTTCCCTCAGTTTCAGCCCGGGACCCAGCCCTGCAGAGCCAGTATAGCACACAGGTAATCTGCAATCGTGTCACTAGGCACAACTGGTTGTGAATCGCGAGTTAGTAAATTCATCAAGGCCAGCACTGTGGCAATAAGGCATTTTTGATTTAACTCTGGCTTGGTATATTGGATGCAGTTCATGACCAAGAGTAAACGGGAAGAAATAGTTAGCTCCTGTATTTCTAAAACAACAAGAAGATGCCCAGCGTCTCAGTTCACTGCCATTGCTTAAACATATATTCAGTGTTATAGGTGTGATGTTTTCTTGTTACCCTAAAGTCAGCTGCGGGCCGGTACTTGCCCATCTGAACCTTTGCCTCTCAAACGCTCAGGTTCCACTCAGCTGCATCTGAGCCTCGTAGCAGGCGGTAGGTGTTCACCGTGAACTGTCAGACACCAGAAGAGTTTTACGGGGAGAGCAGCGTGCTGACAGGAGTTCTGTCCTGTTAGCTGCAGGGACGTTGCTTCACTGGCCTTTCTTTCTGCCTTTGCTGTTTGTATTGTTAAATCTTCAGGAGTGCCAAAAGGCTGAAAATAATTTTCTGTCCTCTTCAGTATTGCCCGCTGATGACAGATTGTTGTTGCATTTCAGTTCTCAAATAGCATCAACATTTTCTAAGCTGGATGTGTGTTGAGAAGTTGTGGCTTCTTTCCATCTCTTAATTTGTATCTGTGAAACTGCAATGTGACGTTTCTCTTGTCTGTAAGAACTGAGCTTAACTGATTGCTATGGACAGCACATGCCTTTGTGTGGTTAAAAAAACCCCAACAACTGGAATAATTAAGTTTGAAACGTGGCCCTGCTGCTTTTTTCAGGTTTCTATTCTCTCTGCAATGGAGCTGATCTGGAACCTCTGTGAGATTCTCTTTGTTGAAGCAGCTGCAGGTGAGCAGTGAAATACCTTGATGTTAGGACCAAAGGATGCTTTTTTTTATATTCATTTGTTTAAAATGTATATAGCATCCATTATGTCATATTTTATTATGTTTTAGAGAGATGAAAAGTGTCAATAAGCCTTTTAATACCTCTTCTGCCTCAGTAAATTGCTGCCTTCATATTGAATTATGTCAAGCTATTAGATTTGCTTTCTACTTTTTCCCCTCATGCATACTACAGTACAATTTAAATTGTCTTTTTGACAGAAAGGTGGTGAAGAAGAGGGATATCAAAAGTTGTTGCCAATTTATTTGACTTCTAAGCACAAACACATCTTTAAGTGTCAAATACGTTGATGCCAGCTAACATTTATGCATTCTCTGATGTAACTCCTTTAACTTTAGGGTGCCATTTTTTAAGTCAGTTTATTTACACCAGCATTTTAAAGCAGTAAACCATTTTTTTAAGGAAATTGGATTATACAAACAAATACGCTACTTGCACAGTCCCAGAATTCAGAAGAGAGATTCCCAAATTGTGGATTACTTAAGCTGAAGAAAAGTTCATTACCTAGTGCCAGATTTCTTCCTCCTATGCAGTTGATAATAATGGATTGATGCTCAATTAAACAACAACATTCTATGTGTCTCTTGGCATTGCAAGATTTATCATCTGAATCACTCACCTTTTATTTCTTCAAGTAACTGGTAAGGGTTTTCTGCTGGACTGTGTTGCTTTCTGTCTAAAATTTGCCACGTGGAAATCTGTTAGCAGCCTGGTGCTCCCACAGCCTGGCTACTTCAGGAACTCTGTTCCTTTGCAATTGGAGTGTGGCAGGTAGAAATCCAATCAGTAAACCTCACGATTGTCAAACCATAAAGGTTAGAAGCGTGTAAGATCGCAGTCTCGGAACAAACACTTGGGAACTAACAGAATTAAATCTTCTCTGCGTAAAGCTGGCCCCCTTCTTCTTCGCCTCCTTGACTGGGTTCGACTTCATGTCTGTGATGTTGACAACATGGTCCGTGAAGTTCTGAGCAGTGAAAATCCATCGAAACACAAACTCTTCTGGAACGTGGTTAGTACAGTAACCTATAAGAATCTTAAAGAGAATTTGTGCCTATGTGTTTTGCCTTCCTCTTCCCTACTTGATGTGAGAGACTGCTTCTCAGAAACTGATACCTAGGGCACTGCTGCTGTATGCTTGTATAGGTTTTAAGATGAAGCCATTCTGAAGGTCATCCTACCCCTCGTTCGCTGATCCTTTCACAATCCATAAGACTTACACCGTGTATTTGAATTAGCGGGGCCTACAGTTTAACCATTTTAACTCCACTTGCCTAAATCACAAGTTACAGTTCCCCTCTGGTACTTTTCCTGGGTATTTCGTAGCCTTGCACAGTGTGGTGCTCACAGATGTGTGGTTTTTGCAGGTGGATGTCTTTGTGCTGCAAGGCCGAATGGATGAAGCACGGCACTTGCTCTCCAAGGAAGCCAGTGCCAATCCCACGTCAGTGAACATGTACAAAATCTTGGATGACTTGATGAAGAAGATGCCTGTGCCCAGTGTATGTACAAAGTGGATTTTTTTTCATGCAGTTCCATTGGGGAAAAGAGAGCCACCTCTGGTGTGTCTCCTGTAACATCACAATTTGTTCACTATTAAAACGTCTCAATCTGAATCCAGTAATAATATTGGCCCAGAAGGACCAACCATTCAGATAGAAGACTGTTAGGTGACAAGCCAACATAATTAGAAAAGTAATTTTTTTTTTAGCAGGATACATGATCCAGTTGTCTGAAACAGTTCCTGTTGAGAACTGTTCTCTTGTACAGAATGTTCTCTGAAGACTTTACCAGCAGTTTCTCTCTGTTGCAGTGATTTCTTTGTGAAGGAAAAAGCAGCTGCATCGTAGTTACCTTTCACAGGCTCTCCTTTGCCTTATTTAGGTGGGTAAAGGAAGACACTTCAAATGCAACTGTAGGACAAGGAGAAATTTGATGGCAGCCCCGTGTTTAGCTTTTTATCATAAGTGACTTGTGAGTTCAGCCCAAGAACCTGCTGTGATTTGACTCGGTGTTTTCTTTATTTTACATATTTTATCCTCTGTTCAGCTTGGCAACACCCAGACACTGACAGAGATGGAGCTGAAGTGGCAGCACTGGCATGAAGAATGTCAGCGTTATCTACAAGATGGAACTTTTGCTTCCAATTCCCACATGGAATCCATCTGCAAGGTATGTTTTTGCTGAGAAGGGAGGGAACTGTGGACAGGTATTGGATCCATCCTTGTGCATTTCAGGAGCCCTTTGCAGCCATAAGTAACTTTAATATGCTGGGATGATCTGTTCATTAAATCAGGACATTTCAGGCCAGTCTTCTGTATTGTGTTCTTTGTTTTGCAACAGTCCTTGCAAGCCTGGGCAGATCATTTTCTCTTCGTGTCCAAGGTCATAAGGCTAATTATCTGAGAAGGATCTTTGTCCTTTGTTACTTAGTTTTGATTAAATCCTCAACTTTGCAAAATGGGAGTAATGCCTCTGAAGAGTTACGATGCAGCTGTGTACATTGCTGAATTTGCAGAATTACCCCTATGTTTTTCTCCTGTTAGATCCTGCTGGGAGACGAGGATGCCATACTGGAGAAAAAGGAACTGATGACTACTTGGTACCACTTTCTGGTCACCCGACTCCTGTATTCCCATCCAACTGTGAAGCCAATGGAGCTGCGGTTTTATGCACAGGCATGAAATAGAATTATTTTTATATTCACCACCGTTTTATGCACACAAGGGTGGTTACTCTACTTAAAGGAAAACTTTGCGAGGTTTGACATCTTACAGCAACTATATACCTGTAAGATGTTTCCTAGAATTTGTAAGTGGACTGGCAGACTGATAGAGCAGACAGATAATTGCTGAAGACCCAGTCTCTTCCATGTCTAATGTTACCAGTCTTGTTCCTGCAAACTGTTTTCCCAGTTTCATTACGCTAAAATAAGGAAAAATCTTTTTGTTAATGTGTTCAGTCTCTGTGAGCTATTATTTCCCATAAAATAACCTAAACGAGGCTGCTACATCCAAACAAACGTCTGTCTTTTACCATCTCACAACTTCTGCATGTATCATCTCTTGTAATCTCATTCCACAGTCTAGTATGGACCTGTTCCTGGGTGGAGAAAGCAGCCCTGAGCCTCTAGACACGATTTTAATGGCAGCCTTTGAATTTGAGATGCACCAAGTGATCAAGGAATGCAGGTTGAGTTTTAAGGTTTTTGATTCTCTAGTTCTGTGGTATTGCTTCCAATAGTATTTGGGGGAGAGGATATGGGTACAGCCTGCTTGATCATCCTTTCAAAGAATTTAGCAAAAATACATGAAGCAGGCAGCAATTAAAAAGTATTCCATTAAGGTCTGGGACATCGCAACCAGACATTATACTGTAACAGAGCTTCTGTACTGGTAAGACACGCCTGTGGAAAACCTGACGCATTCCTTGGCAGTGGTAGGCTTAGGTTTTTCTTTCTTTCGCTTGCTTCAAATACAGCATCGCCCTGAGCAACTGGTGGTTTGTGGCTCATCTGACTGACCTACTGGATCACTGTAAACTCCTGCAATCTCACAATCTCTAGTAAGTATTTATTTGCATTGATTATTCTGACAACCCAGCAGCCAGGATGACTGAAACAGCACGTGGATTTTGGTTGAAAGGGAGCATCTTGGGCATATACAGAGGATGGAGAATGAAGGTACCGCATGTGCCTCTGAAGTTACAGGCAGCCCAGATGCTCTGAGAAGCAACAGCCGTTGCCGACCAGATGCATTCGACATGCTGTTCAGCAATGCCTCAGTGCAGTGTTAGGATTTTATTTTTTTAAATATAATTTTATCTGAAATATAATCAAGGGCCCAAATGTTTGTGATTTTAGGGAATGGTGAGAAACTGATCTAAGAAGAGTTTCTGTACTTAGATTCTGAATACATTTATAAGTTTGAGCAATTGAATTTTGCTATCCGAGTTCCCTTGAAGTTTCAGTTTCTTAAAGCACTTTCTCTCAGTTATATCTGCTAAGTGCTGTAAATATTTGGCAGGTCTTCCCAAGGAGAAAGCTGACCTGCATGCTTAGGCCTGAGGTATGAAGCTTATTAAGATAGCCCATGAGAAAACATGCTGCACAAATGAAACGTACTTGTGAAATAAAGTCAGCAGTTTTTTCCAATGAGGTGCACATAATAACGCCTGCTTATTTTCTCTCTTTCCCCCCAGTTTCGGTTCAAACATGCGTGAATTCCTCCTGCTAGAGTATGCCTCAGGACTCTTCTCCCATCACAGGTAGCAACTGTTTTGGTTTTTTTACTCGGAGGATATAGACTTAACAGCGAGGCAGCCCAAACAAATAACTACCTGTTAATGAAGTAAAAAGGCAAAACGTAACGGCAGCTACTGTTAGAATTTCAGCAAAGGTGTTTTCCTTTCTGAACGAAAGACAAAAGCTAGCTGTTAGAATCCCTCAGGCCCGTTGACCAGGGTAGAATTGCTCCTGCACCCCCTGGCTTTTTTGGTATATAGCAGTTTGCACCGAAGCACTTGTGAGGTGCAGATATTCCAGGGATGTATAAGGGGCAGCTGGTATTTGGTAGAAAGTGAAAACTATTTTAGATCTGCGTATTAAGTTAATCAGAGCTAACTGTTGTTAACGCAGACTCAGATTTTCCT
This sequence comes from Falco naumanni, assembly GCF_017639655.2. Classification (NCBI taxonomy): domain Eukaryota; kingdom Metazoa; phylum Chordata; class Aves; order Falconiformes; family Falconidae; genus Falco; species Falco naumanni. The sequence continues at coordinate 119,621,162 of NC_054054.1, read as the reverse complement.
TGTGGCTCCAGTGTTGGTCTTTCTTAAGATTTATATGATTGGCATGCTTGATGATTTTATTTTTTTTTTCCTCTCTCAGCCTCTGGCAGCTGGGGGTGGATTACTTTGACCACTGCCCAGAATACGGGAGGGTATATTTGGAGCTTCATATTGAACGGATACCCCTTAACACGGAACAGAAGGCCCTCAAAGTGCTGAGGATCTGTGAGCAGAGACAGATGCACGAACAAGGTGATTGATTTTTAAATCTCATTGCTTGTAGTGATACAAGAGAAACTACTGGAAGTAATTCTTTCCCTCTTCTCTGTTTTTTCCTAAGTTCGTAGCATCTGCAAAATCATGGCCATGAAAGCTCTGCGGAATAATCGCTTGGGCTCTGCGCTGTCGTGGAGCATCAGAGCTAAGGATGCAGCTTTTGCTACACTGATATCAGACCGGTGAGTCGGAAGCTCTCAGGCAGCTACTGCTGTAGGGGGTGGTAGGAAGGGGACCAGAGGGGTCTGCTGCAGGCAGGTAGGGGTTGTCTTCCCCTCTGACCAAGTCCCTGCTTCTGGACTAGAAAACGACATCCTTGGGTACTCTCATCTGCAACGCTCTGGCTGTTTCTTTTCTACCATTTTACTTCATGAAATGCAGAGATGAAACAGATTGGCTTTATCTGACAGTCCAAAGCTCTTAGACTTCGCTTTGATAAACATTTCTGTTGGCAATTTCTCTGTCTCATGCACTGCCCTTTCACTTGCTCCGATATGGCTGTTGGTGGCCTGTAGGGTGAACCAGGGAACTGATTTGGGTGGAGGATAATCCCCGCCTGTGCGTTATTCAGCAGACCATTTTTAAGCAGTCTAGTCTACCATGCAATCTCCAAACAAGTCGGTGGGAGTCACTTAAGCCATTTCTACAGAAAATCTCAACCCACAATTCTAACGTGCATAACAAAGAGTCAGGTTTTGTCATGTCCCTGGTTTTGCCTAAGCTTGTCACGATGTCTGACCTTGCAGGGGTGGGAAGGTTGTTACAAAATTGAAGAGGATGCCAACGCTTAGCTTAGGCCTAGAAAAAAAGCTGTGTCAGCTCTCTTTATGCTGCTTTTAATCTCTAGCTATCCATGTCATGTATTATTTTCTAATTGGAAATAGGCAGGTACCAATCTCATTGCATAGAGTATAATTTGAAATTGCACTCTGGCTAGGTAGCCAAGCAGTACTCTTATCTTCAACAGTGAAAAAAGGGAGTAGTAAGAGATTGCTGGTTTGGGTTTGGCTTTTTTTTTTCTCATTTGTTCTTTGCAGGAGTGGGAATCATTGTATTTCTTTCAACAGAAGGTGAAAGAAAACCATCACAGGAAGGAGCTCTGAAAAAAGCAGCATAATGAAGGCTATGACAAAACAGATGAAAAGCTTTTAGAATTGTTTTTGTTCCTGCTGCTTAACAACTTTTTTTACACAGCAGAAAAATAGAGCTTTTGTTATGATCTGGGAGTGTTATTTATGTATCCATCAGCTTCAGCTTCCTGTGCTCCTTCCTTTACTTACTCCTTTTAAAGAACAGATCTCAACTACCACAAAATCTAGAAGAATAAATAGAATGTCTGTTAAATGCACATTACACCCGTGCACTGGCCATTTCCAGGAAATGTTTTGTTGTTTTCTGAAACCCTCGAGGCAAGTTGATTAAGATGACACTTGGTTGTCCAGTGAAGTTTTCTGGGAAGGGATTAGGAGACAGAAAATGGATGTGGATGATGTTCTCTCCTCTAAGCTTTTATTGTGTTTTACTTTCTCCCTAGGTTCCTTAAGGACTATTGTGAAAGGGGGTGCTTCTCTGACTTAGACCTCATTGATAATTTGGGACCATCCATGCTGCTTAGTGACCGGCTAACATTTCTTGGTAAGAAGTACACAGTTTTCATTCTGGTCTGTTAATTTAGAACATAATTAACTCCACAAATTATTTGGATTTGTGTCTTCCTCCACCTGGCTACACGCTGTTTTAGTGATGAGGGGAAAACAAATGACTGCAGGTGATTTGGGATGCAGCCTGCTTGCTGCCAGGAGGCTGCGTTTAAACTGCACTCGCAGTAGGCATCTGTTCTGTGCTGCTTTGAGCGGGGTAGTCTGGAATTCTGACACTTGTAGGCTTCCCCTTGCTTAGTCTTTTTCCAGACTGTATCACTACCTAGAGAGACTTGGAAATACCAACAAACACAATCTGGAAGACCTTGGGGTGCTTCCTTGGAAGAGTAAACCAGTGGTTTAAGTTATTTTGACAATGTGATAGTTCTACTAACTTCACAAAGTTCTGCAGAATCTCAAATACATTTGTTGGCTCCATATGCCAATTTCAAGCTCACTCAAACAAAAGATCCCTCCTACCCTTTCGCAGCCGTGCCAAGTAACGGCGCAGTGCCTCCAGCGAGTTTCCTTTACATACCACAGCTTCCTTCTCCTGGCTGGCACAAGCGTGGGCTGTGATAACCTGCCCATCTGGCTGCCGCTGCTCTGTGGCCTTTGATTAATGGAGCAAGACAGGAAACGGAGCAAAAATGCACCTTTCTGGGGAGCTGCGGCAGTTAGCAAGCCCAGTTACTGGGGCCAAATCTAACAGGAATTGGGAATAGCTGTTGGCAATTGGACTGACTCCCTTCTGGCTGACACCAGCGTTACAGTGAGGGTGATCCTGCATTTCATCTGTTCCTGTTTGGTCCAAGCTTGCAAAACGGGAACTGTATTCCCTCCATTTAAACCTTATCCTAAACGAAGCCTAGAAGCTAACGGTGATTTACCAAGTTGGTCCCTCATATCTCTGTGTCCCAATGGCACCCAGGGATCCTCACATCAGCCCCCAAAGGTTTGTTTTTTAATTGTGTCACTGTGTGTGTAGAGAAATTACCTCCCTTTCTGCTCGTTATAAGAAATTCTGAAAGGCCTGAAAATATTTCTGCTTGGTTTTCCTTTGGAGTTTTTAGAAACATCAGGTGTACTTTTGCTGGACAACTTTCACAGGTTTCTATCTTGAGCTCAGGCATCAGTCAGAGGTGAATCTGAATGGGAATCGTTACTTCCAGTATTTTGACAGTTTAGTGGATACAAACAAAGCTGCAGAATAAAGCTCGCTTTCATCCTCAGCCAGTTCTCCCATGCTGGATATCGATGTAACTAATTCTTAGCAAAAGCAGAACTTGCCACATTAACAAAGGTCTCGGTTTCCCTTTAAACAATCAGGAAGACAATGAAGCCTTTCAGACCTCCTGATACTCTGCGATATCAAAAAGAACATTCACCCCCCACCCCTCTGCTCCCATTCCTGGTTTCTGCAGACACCGCCAGCTTCTCCGAGCCAGTGGTGCTGGTGCTCACCCTGCAGACCCTCGGCACCAGACAGTACCAGTTAGTGAACAGGCTGGTTCAAACACTAAACCTTACCAAGAACAGTAATGGATTTTTGGCTGCCTTTTCAGCCAGCCTCTCTTTTAACCTTTCCTCATGCACAAGATTCCCGTTCCCCCAGACTCTCAGCTGCTTTGGAGACTCATTTGGGTTGGGGGTAGCTCTGCCGCAGGCTTCATGGGAGCAAACGACCTCCCGCCGTCCCGTAGCCCGGCCCTGACTGATGCCTTTTACCCTTCACCACCACCCGTGTGCAGGCAAGTACCGAGAATTCCACCGGCTGTATGGGGAGAAGCGGTTCTCTGAAGCTGCCAAGTTGCTTTTGATGTTGATGACGGCTCACATCGCTCCTTGCTCCTTCTGGATGACCCTGCTGACAGACGCCCTTCCCCTGCTGGAGCAGAAAGAGGTGAGCACACCGGTCACACCTGACAGCCGGTCACAGCTGACAACCGCCCCTGTCCTTTCTTTTCTTCTCAAAGTTGGTGACGCCCTTTCTGCCCCCCGGGCTAGGACCCGCACTTCCAGCGCGCGAGAACTGTTCAGAATTGCACAGCTATCCAAGTGTCCCATCGGTGGGAGCACGCTGGCTTGGGATAATCAGCTCCTAACTTGGTTCCCTGCATTTAGAAAACAGCAGTGGAAGACACATACGTTAATAATTCAAGTACATGTTGCATCCAGTTCCTTCTAGTGCTTGGCTTGAAGATTTTTCTAGTGTGCTCCCTTCTTTTAACCCCATTTTTTGCTTTAAGGTCCATCCAAAAAGTGACAGTTTAGCCATTACAGACCCATGGCTGGATAAAGCCCAGAGGCACCCGCTCCAAGCTGGTGGCTGACCCTGCTGTGTGCAGGAGGTGGCACTAGGGGCCTCCCAAAGTTGCTTCCAGCCTGAATTATCCTCTGTGTACAGATAATTTAAACCCTCTGTGGTTTAAAGGGTCAGAATGGATCTGTGGGATGTGAAAGCATCCTCCTCTCAGCTGAGTTCCCATCTCAGACTGCGCGATGTCCTTAAACTTCGTCATTTTCAGTAAGCACTTTCATTTCCACAGGTGGTATTTTCAGCAGAGCAGACCTACGAGTTGATGCGATGCCTGGAAGACCTGACGGCTGGGAAGTCGGATAAGCAGAAATTCCAGGTAGCTCCTGTTTTGAGGACAACAGGATAACGCAGGGGTGGGGCTGGGGGGAGGGTTGGGGAAAGCAAACTCTACAGATACTCCTGCGTGGGGGCAGGAAAAGGGGGAGAGCCGGAGTTACCGAGGCCGGTGCGCATCGTTATTTTTAAAGGCCAACCAAACCAGGCATCATCAGGAGGTATTTAGGTATATGCAAACCCACTACAGGAGTACTTCCGCTCCGCACCGTTCTGCTGATTTGGATGGGACTGTGATGCTTTTCCAAGACAAATAATTGCAAATTACACGGGCAATGAGGAGCTGAGATGCTGCCATCTCGCAGCTCGGGCTCTGAAGGGTGCAGGCGCAGAACAGGGAGCCGTTTGCTACACATGCAAACCCCTGCAGCTGCCAGAAAAAGAGAAGGCTTGGCAGTGCTGTCTGTGTTGATCTAAAAAGTGCGAAACATAGTTTTTTTGCTCTTCTCAGGTCCCTGTAGCAGGTACATGTACATGTGCTCTCCCTCTTAACGACCCATCCCTACTTTCCAAAGCCCAGGAAGAGAACCTGTCCCCAGCTCGTTACTGCATCTAACAGTCTAACCCAAACTCTGCTCGCTTTTAGGATGACGTTGAGACTATGAAAGTGGAAATGCTGCGACTTGCTCTTGCACGAAATCTTGCACGAGTCATAGTCAAAGAAGGCACGTTGGAAGGATCCTGAAGGCAGCAGTACACGATTTTAACTCTTCTGTGGCTCACTGTACATAAACCTGACTGCTTTTCTAAGAATAAATGTCTTGTTTTGCATATTGCGTGGTGATTTGTTCTCGTCTTCCATAAACATAACTTTTAAAAAAAGTAAACGTAACTTTTAAGAAGGAGGGGCAACAAAACGTTGCTGGCTCCAGCTTGGCCTGGCAGCCCTCCCCTGGCCAAGTGGCCCTCAGGACCAGTGGCAGGCGATGCTGCCTGCGATGGCTTTCTCAGTCACTTTGCCGCCAATACCTGGAACTGAAATTAAGCCCACCTTTTAAACCGCTGCGGTTTTAGAAACAGCAGCTTCTCCATTTTCACTTCGTTTGGATGGTCTTCGACAGGACGGGGCGAGTTTTAGGATTTCCAGAAGCAGCACTGTGCTCCACAAGCAGTCAGTAGTCATTAGCTATCCACAGAGCAAAGTAGGGAAAACAATTTATTTAACATGCAGCAGAACAAACGCATTGGAGATGTATATACAGTTACGGCTGTTCGGTATGAAGCAGGAACCTCACCCTACAGACAAGGAACATTCATAGTTTAATTTCCAAAGCTTTTAACAACGCCATTTCCACGCAGCAAGACTACAGCATCTTTCCATTTGGCTGTACAGCGCGGGCAGCGCGCTGCCGTTAATGCTGAGAACAAAGCCATTCCGCAGAAAGCACTTGTGCTCTTCTGACTTCCTCAAAGTCACAGTGAGATTCACGCGTAGGCATCTAAAGCAGTGAAACCTGCTTCCTCAGGACACACGACCCTGACCTAGGCACGACCCCCATGCCTACTGTGTCTAAAGTGCTGGCAAGAACATGTCTGAGGCAGAAAGAAATCTCTCCTCGTCCCCTAGCCTAGTCCATCAATTTAAAACTGCTGTAAGGGTCCGAACAACGCACCCATCCCTCTCACCTGCCTCCTGCATCAGGGAGCTGACACGGCTGGGGTCTTCATGAGCTTCAGACCAGGCATTTACAGCAAGTTCCTTGGCCGAGCTTTGATTCCACCTTCAGGGGCTTCTACAGCTGCCTGGTGCCTCCTCTGATCAGGACCTCAGGCCTTCGGATCTGCTGAGTTTTCCACCTCTAGTGATTTTTACTTTGCAACATAAAGAAAATTCAACTACAAATAACTCCAAGCTGCATTTGCAATAATGGGGTTTACAGCAGCCGTTAATTCCAGCAGCACATTCTGCTCGGGAGTTTTCCCACAACAGGCAGGGATCTCCTCCTGTGTGCTGATTTTCCCAGTGCTTTAGCCGACTGCTCCGGCTCAGAGTTCGAGGTGAGAGCTGCTGCTCGGCAGCGCTGCGAGAGGCGCTGAGCTTAGTGCCCAAGGACCCGCCTGATCTGTGCTTTTGTCAAGGGGTGTTAGAAAAACCATTCATTTAAAACAGCCTGTCTCAAAGCTAGCTGAGGCACTGCTCGAGATTGGAAATCCAGAGGGAGGTGGAAGGGACTGCTGGAATCAAGTTTTGGTGATTTACACCTAGTTGCTGTGAGACTGTAGCTAGAGGGGTCTGTCTGCTGCCCGCCGTTAGCGCAGAACACTGATGTCCAGCAAAACCGCCTTCCTCCTTGCGGGGACAATTGCACTTTGCCACTTTAATAGAGGGAACAAATGAAACAGGGCACTAAACCCAGCACATGCATTGTCACAGCCCAGTGGAGCCTTCCTTCCCTTCACTGTTTCTATTTAGATATCCTATAGCTCTATTATTTACATCTTGTATGTCATTGTACTAAGCTCAATAAAACACAGTATTCAACTACAATAATAATACTGCCTGCATGAGGGGACACGAAAGGCATCTCTCGTCCCTGGATTCAGTCACTGCACCTGATTAGTGATTGTAAAGACATTTCTGCACTCCAAGTGCTGTCCTCCACCAATACTGACCGCTCCTTCCAGTCCCATTTACCTCCTCTTTTCCCCACACTATGGAATGCCATGAAGACAGAAAAATAACCGGTGTAACCATCTGCGTACAAAACGCAGCCCCAGCTGCCCAAAAGGGATCCAACAGGGAGGCAGCTCGCAGTATAAAATAAATATAACAACTGAGGGTACAGCGGCGGCGCACAACACAGGGTCTGCTTACATCGGCTGCTGGGAATGGAGCAGTGGAGGGGGAGGGAGGGAGCCAAGTGCCATTTCAGTGTAAAAAAAAAAAAAAAAAATCTGCATTCCCTCACGGAGCCAGCGTTATTGCTCAACATGCTTAGCAGATCCAGTCTGGCACTGAGGAGGTACAAGTCCGAGGGAGGGCATGTGTAAGGGCTCTGCACTGAGGAAGCTCACGGTGGCATCATTACCCCACCAGCCTGTAGGTATCTCTGGACAGCAGGTACAGGAACAAGCCAACTAAATCCCCTTCTGCTGACAGGTCTCCCCTCAAATTACAATAACTTCAAGTTTAATAGAGTGGAAGATAGAACCAGATTCACCCAGAGGTCGAGATAAAAGCAGCCAGCGCTGCCTGGTACTGGCTGCCGTTCAGTTCATGCTTGGCATCAATGTTCCAGGACCCCTTCAACGCGGGGCAAAAACATTCTGGACTAAAGCTACAAGCAGAGTGGTCAGGACATGTAAACAAAGCTGAACATCACCAGTGGATAGCATGTGTGTCCCTCCCCACGTCACATCCATTCCAGTCCTGCGGGATCCTTCCCTGGTCCTGTCACAGAGTCTCTGGCAGTGTCCTAAGGTCATAGATTTCCCCACTGCTCTACCGGGGGAAACTGATCCACTTCGCCCACCTCTGTGCTGGGCTGGTCTCCCAGTGTGAAGGTCAGTCGGTACCTCAGCCTCACTTTCTCCTGCAGGAAAGACAAAACCCGAGAGCAACATGAGAACAGCCCCAGCTGCTCCCCAACAAAACAAAACGTTTCACAAAAAAACCCCCAAAAGATTCTGTTGCACATAGGAGGGGGAAAAGGGCCAAGGTGAATTTCATGGAGTCGTTCAGCTATTTAGCAAACCTGAGTTCTTTACCTCAGTTTTTACACCACCAAAGCTTTATTGCTTAGCACGGGACAGCAGGAGAAAGGCAGGAATAACCTGCAATAGCAGTTTGCACCTAAGTGGGCAGCACCCACTGCTCAGCTGCTCTCCAGTGAACCTGAAGAATGCTGCTGGAATAGCTCAACATTTTCAAAATTAAATTTCCTCATCACTCGGAGGAAGATAAAACAGTTCCTGCTCGGCAAAATTCCTAGTAAAACAGAAAGCAGGAGATGGACCCAGTCCTTCTGTAAGGGAATCTCCACATACCTCACACATTTTCCAACAATCCACCAAACCCCTCAGAGGTTTTTCCTTTTGGACCTCAAAGCTTTCCACTGATGCTTTAAGGACCCTTTTGCTCTAATTCTTAAGTACTAACATCTAGATTTGTCAAATAATTAGAAACTACTTCAACACACAGCTTTATGGAGCAGGCTACTTAAATGAGTAACTACAGCAAGGGAAAACATCTACTCAGATGCTCCCAGCAGCATCAGTAGAAATGAAAGTGTTAACCACGTTGTTTCAGTGGTCACAAGTACATCCTCCACGGATAATGGAACAGGCATGGCCTGAAACTTGTCTGCTGGTTCAGGCCTGTCAGGCTCCAGCCTCAACGCAGCAAAAATATTTCTACAGCACCAGCTAATTTGAGATCAACCTAATTATCACCAAAGCCAGCCACTTCCAGTGCAACAAGGGAGTCAAACTTCTGCTACAGCTCTGACTGCTGCCCTTTAAGGCTAAGCCTTATATGACGTTTATCCTTTTGCTGGGAGAAATGTACGGGTCCTTCTCAGACCTTTCTCCTTGCTGACAGTCTGGGAAAAGCCTCCCCTGACAGTCTGGGAAAAGCCTCCCTCTAGCCCCGAACTGAAACACCGGGCAGTGACCACCTCTGGAGGGCAAGTTAGGAACAAACAGCTATACCTGCTCAGATGTTTGGTGTTTGGTCCAACCCCCCCTGCAGAATTCATCTTACATCAAACTTTCCTGACAAGGACAGGACAAATCCCGCTGCCCCCCTCACCTTCGCAGGATTTGCCAGAAGCATGACTTGGGTGATGGCAGCAGGCGGCTGGATGGGATTGAATGGAGACAGCTCTGTGCCAGAGGGTGGCTGTAACTTCACTTTCATGGACTGCAAACGAAAAAGAAAGTGGAACCTCAGGGATTATCTCCTCCCTCGGGGACAATGACAGATGCATGCACAGGCTGGGGAGATAACAGCACACGCAGAAACTGAAGAGAATCAATCCACAATGAGAGGATGAGGAAACAAGAGCCAGCCCAGCTTGTGCAACACGATAGGAACAGGCAGACTGACAAGTCAGCTCAGAGAGAAAATACTGGTCGGGTGCACGCCAACAGCACCCTCTATCAGAGCACTCTTGTGTCAGAGGTTTTAATGCAAACACATTTCATGACAGTAGGCAGATCGGAGCTGAGCCTGGGCCAGTTTTCAGAACACAGAGCTGGCCATCCAGAATTACCCAAGTGTAGAAGGCTAGAATGGAACGTATTGCCAGATTTAGGACAGCTGTTAGAAATTCTGATTCTAAAGACCTCGAGGGTGGCTCTACCCATGTAACAGTCCTGTCGTCGTGCTGTCTGAGCCACCTTCATGAACAGAGACAGTGGGATTGATCTTAGATAGCAAGAAAAACAGAACACTAACTACCTGCGGGTCCTGACTTACCCATCCAGTGTTTTCTGCCTCTGGCAACCACCTTTATGTTTTGGAAAGAGGCAGAGCACAGCCTATAGCAGGGTGGAACCAGGCTGTCCCCAGCCCCTGAGCTCACACCAGGCCCTCCCACACACAGTTCCGTGTCGCCGTGGGTCTGAGCCATGCATCCCTACCTTCGGCACAGCAGCCTGCAGCACGATGTTCTTCACAGGGAGCGGTGCTGTGTTCAGCATGGAGACTACCACAACCAGCACATCCGACCTTCCCGGCGGGCACTCCCTGGCAAAGTGCAAGAGGATCCGGAAGCCGTTCTTGTCATAGGCTGTCACCGGGAGGGCACTGCCTGCCACAGAGAGGAGGGAAGAGGACTGCAGGTTTATGCTGCAGAAGACAAATCTGTAGCAGCATTAGGCAATCGGACTGTTTGGCTGGGACATCCCATCTTTTCTCTCTACTTCATAAGCTTTGTGAAGATGCTTTGCTTTTAAAAAATGTTCAGAGAGGTGAACAACCTGAGATACTTACTGGGTTTAATGGACTCCAAGGGAACATGGACATTGGCCAAAGAAATTTCAGGTGCTTTCAGGGGACTGCCTTGCTGCTGGAATGATGTCGGCTGGAAGAGAGGACTTCCTGAGCCAGCAGGGCAGCTGCTTGGGAAAGGGACTGGAGGGGCTCCGGAGGCAGCGGCAGGCAGCCCTGCAGGTGCTATTAACGGGGCAGGGGTGCCAGCGGTTGGCAGAGTAACCCCGGGGAACACTGAAGGTGTCGCCATGCCTTGGGTGGCAGTCCTGCAAGACACAGAAAAAACATGGGAAACTGAGCTGGAAGCAAAGCAGGCATTCCACCACAAACCTGGAGATAACAGCACATCGCCAGGACAAAGCAGCGGCCCAGAGCCAGCTGGAGCCTGCGACTCAGCACAGTCTCAGGGTAGGAGGGGAGCTGCAAGGGACGCGGTGGCGGGGTTAGGCGTCCCTTCGGTAAGTCGCGAAGCAAGCAGAGTCCCACCGTGGCAAGGGTGGGCAAGGCCAAGATGGGCAACAGCCTCTGTACCTTAGCAGCCTCTTCAAATTTACATCACACATTTGTATCGGGCAACAGCACAGCTGTTGTGCTCTACCTAGCAGTGCCTGCCTTTCCCTCACGGAGGTGGGACCCTTGCATTAGTTTGTAAACTGAAACCCTCCGAGCAGGAAAAATCTCAATCGCACGTTTCTACCAAACCAGCGTGGGAAGTCTGCCTCTGAACCTGACGCTGCAGCGAGCCTGGCTTCCTAACTGCAGAGACAAAGCAAAATCCATGACTTTTGGTTACCCTTTGGCTTCTTCAAGGAGTTGTCCCAATGCGTCCATCTTATGTGACATATTGCTCCCCACAGAGGAGCCGAAGTACCCAGGAGCAGCTGGAATAGCCTTAGGAGGCCCCGCAGGGGCAGCTGGTCCAGCAGAGAATACAAATGGTGCTGAGTTTGGTGCTGGGATGCTGGGAGCAGCTTGAGAGGCTGTGAAAGCAGAGGGCAGCGTCACTGATGTTCCACACGTGGTCTGTGATGTGTGATGGAGAAGAGGGTTCCCTGCAGAGTTGCAAGCAACAGTCACCATCTTCGGATTAAAGAAATCCAGGTCCAGCTGGTCATTCTGAAAGACAGGACAAGTAGATGCTCTACCTCAGCTGCTACCCCCTGTTGTAGAGATGGCACTGTTACAGAGGGAGATAGATTTACCGCAAAAACAGGTGCTGGGTGGCAAGCAGCAAAGTCTGTGGCCTATGTCAGGGCTACATCTGATCTGTAATTTAAGCAAAGGAAGTGCTAACATCATGGCGGACAGATGGGAAACTGAGAAAGCCAGGTTCAGGGATATCTACTCTGTTCAGACACAGCTATCCCAGGTTTTAGGGCTAAGCCAGACTTCCCTCAGGAACAGCTGCCCCTCTGCCTGTATGTGCGATCACGTTTCTCCAAGGTGACAGGGTGTGTCCAGAGACCTCCCACAGTGACAACCCCTCCCTCCCCTTCCCCCGAGACCCTCCTCTGTACCTCAAACATGCTCCACTGGTTGTTTTCTGAGGTCTCCTTCACCGCTGCAGGTGCTGGGTCATTCAGGCCTGAAAAGCAAAACAGTAAGTGACTGGAGGAGAACATGAGTTAGGCGTCATCCCTTGGTAGTATTTTCACGGTCATCAAACTACTCGATTCAGCTCTGCCAGAGCCCAAGAACCTGATGAAATGTGCTGCAAGTCTGAGATGACGAAAAAAGCGACAGCACCAGCAGCTGACAGTCATCCCCAGCACACAGCTCTTCCAGCCCTTCCTGATTTGCAGTGTCTTCTGAAAGGCAGGCATTCTGCAGGCTCCTGTACGCAACCCCCCTAAGGCACCTCGTTCTTCAGCACAGCCACAAAGTCAGGAGTGAAATTTGTACCGAACTGCAGCTTGCACGTCCGAGCACCCGCAGAGCTCAGACTGCAATTACACTCAACAGCTATTTCCCTTGCAGCCCGCTCTGGGAAGATCAGAGTTTTTCCAGTACTGACTCACTGACCCGTCATCCATCCAGGATGATGCAAAGGAGTGTGCCCTGAACCTCTCTAGAAACCAAAAGCATCTCCTGCTCCTTTCAGGCATGCCACACGCACAGCCAGCCCTCACACCCATGCTGCAGGAGGAAAGCAGCCTTTGTCAGGCGTGGATTGAGTAGCCCTTTTCCAGGCCCCTCAGTGTCTCACCTAAGCACAGAAGCTCCTCATCCAGCAAGGAGAGGGAGTTGGCTGCGCTGCTCTGCTGAGCCGGTGCGGCTTCCACTTGGCTGGAGGAACCGCTCCGCAACTGTGCCAGTGTCTGGGGAGGAGGCGGGAGGATGGGGATTTCTGCTGGGGCTGGGGCTGCTGGGGGGGCTGGCGTCAGGGTGGTGGGTGCCATTGGAGGTGGCGGGGTGCTGGTGACGTCCAATCCAGCAAGGTCAATGAGGGCGTTGAGATTACTTGTGGAGTTACTCCCTGCAGCAGACAGGATAAGAGCACTACTAGGAAAGAAGGCAAAAAGCTCACGGCAAACCTGGCGTACAAAAGAAATTATCAGAGATGGTTCAGATAACACAGACCCTCACTGAATCACAGCCTACGGCTCTCTGCACAGAGGAAGCCCACATGCTCTCCAACTAACCATTTGCTGTCCACAAGCTACTTAAATCAACCCAGATATTGGGACGTTTCTATATGGAAAGCAACGCCTGCTCCAACCACTGCTCCTTCTCCAGTGATTCAAATAGCACAATTCTTAATATTTTCAAAATATTTTGAGCTCAGATGAGGCTTTGGGAGATCCTACAGAATTACAATAAATGGGCTACCGGAGAGTTAGAGAGCTGAGGAAAATTCATACTGTCTCCATCTTCACATTTAGGACAGCCTTGCCCCAGTAAGATGCTGTCAGGCAGCATTACGCATTCCTCTACGGCTCTCCATATAGAAATGTTTAAGTGACTCCCAAATGGTAATTCTGCCACACACACGTCCAGAGTTTTCAGTCGTGAAGCTGAAGTGTGAAGTGGGCAACTGGCCTAAATTCACAAATGGAACTGCTGGCAGTCAGCAACAGGACCCCGGGCCTGGCTCCCACTCTCCTGCTCTTGTCCTTTGGATAAAATCATATTCTTCTTACATGTCACATTAAGGAACAGGACAAATGTGGAGAGGAAAATGTATGGGAACTTCCAGCCATACAAGCATTCAGATGCAGGTTTGCTACTGATGTTATCAAAGGTTTCAATAATATGCAACAAGCTATGGAAAATGCAAAGCTGCAGCACTGTTGCACATCTCCAGAATTCTTTATCCACTGCTTAGGAGCTGTCTTGTGCCCCCCGATTCACAAACTGTTGGCCCCAAGCACCACCAACAGTCTCACTTTACCACCACTAACAGGAAACTCTATCCAAAAGACTTGGAATTACAGGATTCAAAAATTAAACAGGCTTCCCAGGAACTCACCTTCCACTACAGACATCACAGGGAGATCCACTTCACCATTGATCACTTGTCCCTCTATTATTTTTTTATAGGAATTTATCACACGGGATAAATTGTCACTGGCCTGCAGAATATCCCCTACATGCAAGAGAGACAAAAATGACTTCTTAGTCACTTTGTTCCCACTAATGCTGAGAGTACTCAGTTATCAACTAAATAATCAGCAAGAAAAAACATAATTATTTGCCTATGAGCTCCATTACTCTCTCTTTGTCGTGCTTCCCTAAGCAATACCCTGACCTTCTAGGTCCATGCGTGTTCCAGTAACAATGAAAAAAATAAGTCCAAGGCTTTGTTCCCCACAGCAACTCCCTTCCCTTTCCAAAGCAGCAGCTGTCCCCCATTATTGCCCCCAGCCTCCCTAACCACCAACTATACTGTCAACTCCAAGAATTTCAATGATAAGCATAGGGGAGAGGCAAGGATGTTCTTTTATCTGCTTGCTCAAAGCAAAGTGCATCCACGGTGAGGAGGTGTCTTTACAGCAGCTGTTCCCTTGCTGAACCCTTGCACAGTCACAGGTCACAAAAGCAATTAAAAAATTAAAATTAAAAAAGGAGAAGCGTCGCTTTGTTTACCCAAACTGCTGTCATTATCCTCCGTCTCACTGGCCAGCTTGAATAACGTCCGTCTTTTGGTTTCACACCTTTCATAGAGCTCCTAGGAAGACAGATTAAGACGAAGGGTTTCGTCAGCCAGACGCCACTGTTAGTGATACCAGTCAGCACAGAATGACTCCCCAGGCACGCGCTGGAAGGCCCAGAACAGAGAACCCAGTCCCCCTGTGCTGGACATGCCAGAGTGGCTGGACAATCAAAATCCCCTGTCCCTGCTCCATCAAGAGAGCTGTGAAGCATTACATTAGCCTGGGGGTCTAAACACAACCTGCATTTTCAACACACCTCTCTCAGTCCTCCCTCGCATCAGCACTTAGGGCCAGCTCTAGTTCAAGAGATGTTCGTTCTGTGTGTCGCAGTAGTCCCTAAAAGCCTGAGGAAGAGTGTAATTGCGCTCCAACAATTACACTTCAATTGTGCTGTAACTACTGCTCGGAGAGTCTGCAACCACCCAGAAAAAAGGTGGCAAGAAGGAAAGGTTTCATAGAAGCAAACCAGTTTTTAAGCTTCTTACCACTGTTTCAGGCACTTGCTGTGATAAAAATGAGTCATTTTATCTTTTACAATTAAATAAGGTGCAACTCTTCCAAGGCCCTGGGCCCATCCAACCACCCCTGCTGGCTGTTTTGATTTTTATCTTCTTGGTGTTCTCCCAACCTTGTAACACTACCTAAAGCTCTTTCTTTGAAGGGGGAGAACGTATTTTCTGCCCCACTCAGCCTTTAGTTTATCCATCCACAGCGCCGCAAGGGACAGTTATGATCTGCAATCCGCGTGTCTTACTAGGAGCAAGAATTAACAAACTGCAGCTTCTTGATTCTGCCACACTGCATCTTTGGAGAACAGCTGGACCTCACTTCAAGCATGTGCAAAACTGAGCTATTACCCACTGAGTCCTTTAGGGAAAGGCATTAAAAACATGGTTATTTTCTTTCCTGCTGTTTTCAACAACTGCTCCTGTTTCTCACCATTGCTCTCCCTTTTACTGCACTGTTTGTAATTCTCTGCAAAACTCAAACCTGTAAGAAGAACGGACTGACTCCAGGATTTCTGGGACGGAGCAGCTCAGACCCACCTTCATGAGCTCCCTATCGGCCTCTGATGAGTCCTCTTTGCTGTAATGAACCAACATCTCATTCAGCAGCTTCACATTGTTATTTACTTCCTCCAGCGTGTGCATGCGTTTTGTCACTTTTTGAATCCGAGCCTCATCCTTCAGGGTGTAAAACACAGACACAAAAAGTGAGTTTCCTTGTAAAGGTCCACAGGGTACCACAACAGCAGGTACTATCTGTAAATCTTGTCAAGCATCATCTATTTAAGGTTAAGCTAGGAAAAAAAAACCCCAACACAATAACAAAAAGCCTCTCCATTCATGTGAAGCTTTGCTTATTTCAGTATCTTTTCACCACCACTCTGAAATGACAAAACCCCTGTATTTCCCAAAAGTCTCATTAAATAGACTTCAATGTATAATGATACCACTAAAACTAGAAAAGTTCCCACAAGTTCCTTTTTGATCTTTGCAGAATATTTGGTGGGTTGTTTTTGCGGGGGGTGGTGGTGGTGGTTTTGTTTGGTCATTTGATGCCATTTTACGAAAAAGATGTGTTTGAAGCAAACCATTTACTAGGAACAAGCAGCACCCTCTGGTAGAAAATCTCCACCCAGCCCTGATTTGAGATTCCAACTAAAGATGTAGGAGAGCCTGCCTTGGGGACGAGAGAAGCCTGGATGGAAACATTTCAGTAACCTATACATCCTCTTCAGTCTAGAGCTATCCTTTATTTTGCCAGAATCACAGTGAGTCATTTCCTGGACTCCAGAATTTCTAATGACTGCCATGGGTGGATGCGCCACCGCTCCACAAACAGGAAGGTGTTTCCATGAAGCATGCTTGTGAGAAGGCCCAGTCCAATGACTCAGTCCTCAGTATCTAGGGGTGGTACTGTGATGCTTCCACCAAACCCTGACATGAAATACCATCTTGAGTGATGAGAATGTATTTAATTACAAGGGGCATTCAATCCTTGCCCTTTCTTGCCCTGTCCTCCACCAGAGACACCAACTGCAGATGTTTTTGAGATACAAACATCTCCCAGCTGTGCGCCAGAGTCAAAATCACAACACATTCACATCACACAGAGCCCTATTAAGTCATCAGATAGTGCCCCCTTGATGCTGGTAACCACGGGGACTAGCTGCAAGTTAGCACTGTTAGAGGTTTTAAAAATAATAAGAAGCTGGATGTCCCTGACAGTCAGCCTCATTCAGTCCCCTCAACTTAAGTAAGGAATGTACTAACACAATGCTCCCAGAGCCTGAAAAACCCAGGTTCTGACATTCACACGATCCCAAAGCTCGTCACCTGTTTTGAAGTCAAACTGCTTAAAACCTGGAAAACAAACCGCTGACTGGAACCAATCCTACAGCAATTTCTTACCTCTTTTACCATGGATTTTATAAGCTTGTTGGCCTCTTGCAAATCATCTGGGTTTTTGCTTTTCAGCAGTTTGGCTAGAAGCTGTAAGACGAGAAGAGGACATTCAGGAAACAAAGACCCTTTGGCAAAGGGAAGCAGCAAAAGGAATCTAAGTGCACAGTCCAGGGGAAAAGAGACACAGCCCACTATTACAAAGCTGACGCTCCTTGCATAGTTACAGGGATTTCAGCAGGAGTCATTTATGGTTTATTATTTTGTGTGAGTTGCTACAGTCTTGCTTCCACACAGGACATATACTGTGAAATCTCAGCGACTTCTGACACTAGATATTTATTCCTCCTATACATTGGTTTTGGTCCTGTGTGTGAAACGTTCTGTGCCTTCTCCTACTGCAGCAGGATGGCACTTTAAGCAGGAATAATCTCATAATGGTAATACAGACAAGACCTTAACTGGAACTTCAGGTTAGGTTAGGTGGACAAAGCAATGAGTTCTGTGGAAGTACACACCACCACCACAAAAATAAAAGCCAAATGAGTACATTTTACGTCCTTATTCTAAATGTGCATTGAATAATCACTTTTCGTTCATGATTACGATACGAGTCTTCACTGTACCTTGGATTTCTCCTCATCATCAAACACAGGGTTTTTGGGACGAGGCGGTGGCGAAGGAATCAGGGTTCTGTCTGCAGGTATCACAGGATCAAACATAACAATTCCTGAAAGCAGAAAGGGAACCCATGTGGGCTCGCACATGCAGTCATACCAAGCAGTGCACCCCACTATTCACAAGCTGCGATCAAAGCGAACACGCAGTCAGCCTGTCCATTGACACTGTTCCCATGAACAATGCAGGAGCAAAACCACTGGGCATGCTAGCTGCAAAAACAAAGAAAGTTTTCTTTGGTAAAGGCCCAAACACCAGCAATGTGTTGCCACGTCCATATTGCTCCTCTAATTGTTCGGTATAATCAATAGCTCTCCACTATTTGTCTTCCCCCCTTTCGCTTTAGCTGTTGAACCACCAAGTGAAGTCCCAGACAACCCAGCTTTGTGCAAACTCAAGGGCACGACGACTGTTTGTGTAAACGAGCTGAGCAGGAAAGCAGACAGCAATGCAAAATGGTGATGAGCAGATTCCTAACCATGAGTGGGGGAAGAACTAAGCTCCCTGCTTGTTCCATTTGTGAAATCCTTAGATCTGTGCTCTACCTCAAGAGCTTTCCAATTTTTCATATGTTGAAGCCGCATGCTTCTCAGCTGAGCTTTTTTCACTGTGCCTACACAAAAAAATGTGTATCAGTTGAACTAAAGGTACAATTGTAAAGTGCTCTAGTGAAAAGAACACAAAAGGCTACACAGAGGCTCTTACTTCACTTTAAATTAGACCTGTTCAAATAATTTAATAACTAGTTCCAGAAAAACTCAAAAAAGGCCCTGCAAACTAGAACAAAAGTTTGCAAGGTGTTTAACTGATCTAGTTAAAAAAGCCAACTCAACCCAGCCCAAGGCATTTAAAAATAATGAGAAGCTTTTCATGGAATTTCTCCCTTGTTCTACCCCCCTCAGAGCTTGCCTTGACCCCATGCAATTAGAAGCTGTACGTTTTATGACACTCCTGCTTAAAGCACAGGCTGGAGAGAATGCATGAATGGGCAGCTGACTTCCTACCTTGTCGCTTCAGCATGTAATAGGCATCCTTGATTTTGGATTCCTCTGGCAATGCCACCGTCCAGCTATACAGCAATTCAATGACTTTGGTCTTCACCTTCTCTGAAACTCGGTCTCCCAGGTACTAAGAGTAGAAAAAAAAAAAAGATGTAAATTCTCCAAATTCTTCATTTCCTTTTAAAAATAATGTCCTAACCCAGAGAATGGAAGTTTAGTGATACAAAAAGTGTATAATCCAAGCTCCATGATGATCTACGATACATCTTATACAGAGGAAAAAACGCTCCTCTAATATATTTGAAGTAACAGTGAAGAGAAATTTTGTGATCCTCTTCAGCAAAAGAAAAAGCAGCTACTCTGTTGGTTTCAGGATTTTGCTATTTAAAAATTACAGCAATACAGATAACCACACCCTCCCCTGTTTTATGGGAAAGAACGTGGGAGTACTTTGCTGCATCAATCATGCCATGGGGTGCCTCTGTCTATTTTTCACCACATTAAACTGATCATGAATGCTGAGGGACTTCGCCAGGCACTCTTCACACAGCAACTGGCAGCAGAGTGAGGACTAGAACTCTATGGTATGTTGCCAAGTCTCTTGTTTTAACCTCTGCATCACACCTCGCTGCAGTGACACTGGAGTTTTGTTTTTAAAAAAAAACAACGCAGCCCAAGTTTTAGAAGCCATTGAGTTACAGGAAGGATTAGAACTGTACAGACTATATACTGATGGGAAATAAGCACAACTTACTGAGAAAAACAGTAAGCAGAGCACTAAAAAACCCCCAAAACTTAGCTAACAAAGGCTCTTCAATATAGACCAATCAATGCAATGAGCCAGATAGAGCACTGCAAACATTTTGGATGTTGCCTGTAGCTTACAGAGGCCAAACAAAAAGTAAACAGAGCCATAAGGCTCAGGGACTAACCTTTGGAGACACAACTTTTATTAATTCGTTTAAAAAGCGAAACTTCCCTACTTCATTATGAAATCTTCTCCCACAATTCTTCATACAAGCTTCTAGCACCTGCATTCAAGTAACAAAAACAGGGGAGGCTGAAATGAACACCAAAACCCTACAATAACAGCATCACTGTGTTCTGCTCATAGGGGAACTGACGGACACACATCAGCAAGATGTGCTCTGCAAATCAGGCACGAATCTCTGAACTTTAGGGGTGACACATGAAGGCAGGCTGGTCTCCCACCCCCAGCCATGTCTATATGGCTCTTAAGTCATCTCCCCATTAGGTCTCGTAACAATGACCACCAATCCTGCCTGAACAGAAACAAAAGCAGCTAAAACTAAACCAGTTATTTCTGACTGCCCCGTGGCTAATGAGCAACCTGGACACTTTGGTTAGGTAACCGTGTTCCCTCCCAGCACAGGGGAATTGGAGCATTCAGCCCAGAACCAGCCCCAGCTAACCCCACTGACATGCACCGTGCCCCCCTCGGACTCCACACAGATGACATAAAATGACAGATAACTGGATTTAAGAGGAGGGGTAAGGACTACCTACTGTCAAGGCTTGGACTGCTTCCCATTCCTGTGGTGACTGGATTTTATGAGCCAGGAGTCTCACAGCTATCTGTGGCCTGAAACAAAGCGGATCCCCATTACAAACAAAGCAGGTGAATGCGCTGAAGGATTTCAGACTTTCACACATTCTGCTGTTTAAATGAGATATACCTTTTGCATAATTAAAAGGAAATGCCACTTAGTACTCTTTAGCTTTCCATCAGTGTGCAAAGGCTGACAAGAAATGTTCAGACCATCTGTGTAAGCCTGGATGTTTGCACATATGAAAGAAAGCGAGGGCTGGTAGTCCGAGCCAGCAATTCCAGATTCCTCCTTAGGAGGAGCCGAACAACTCCCAGTACAGTCCCCAGACTAGGAAATCACTTCATTTCTCTTGCACTAGTTTCCTTTTTCCAGAAGAAAACACTTCTTCCTTAGCTCACAGGAATGCCGTGACCCAGGAGGTTTCCTCAGTTAGGCCTTGGAAAGATTTGAAAAATGTGAAGCCACATCTAGACACTAAGAGTTATAACCCCATTTTACAGAGCGGCAAACAGAATGACTTTGGCTAGATGAGAACCCTGCAGCCGCAGAAGGTCACATTAGAGACAGACTCAGAATTCCCATTTTCCTAGTGCTCAGCCTGCGTATAAGTCATGCTGCCTTTCGCAGAAGAGAAACCACACTTCACAGCTTTTTGCTTCTTTTGTAGCCAGATCTTCCTTGCGATATCAGTATATACATATAAAAGAAAGCATGAAAGTTTGATGATCAAATGACATATTTTAAACTGTGAATGTTAATTTATTAAGTGTAGAGCAGTTTGGGACACCCACCCTTCGAGTTCTTTGTTGATCTGGTCACAGAATCCAATGATGTATTCCCAGTCTTCTTGCCTGTTAGATGGGTTAGTGGCTTTATCTTTGGCAAGGGAAAGAGAACATATTACCAATCAAGCAGAAGAGACAATATAAAAGGTCATGAATTTCTCAGAGAAAAGCATTTGACATCCATTGCCAACTATAAAAAAAGGTACGTCTGGTTCGGGGAAAGGGTGTGTCCAAGTCGAGACATCCAAAATATCCAGCAAGAATCACTGCTTTCCAAAGAAACAGGCGCCAAATCTCAAGTGCTTAGAAACATGCTATTTCCATACTCTACATGAGAGTACAAGATAAAATATTTGAGCTCACAGTTTCCCTCTCCCTCTTTCTATTTAGCTGTAACATTAAACTCCTTAAAGGCTAAACCCTCACACTTGCTACACAGGCAATTTATTTTTGTATTCCCTGGAAGTTTTGTAGAAGAGCTGGAACATCAGATATTTAATACAAGTCACTTAGCATTAACACCTGTTTTTAGAGCGCCAGGTGATTTGTTAGATGCCTTAGCATTTCTCCTAGGAATTACGAACTGAAATTTATTAGTATACATTGAGTTGCTCTTTCAAGTAACGAACACCACAGCCTGTACCTGATCAGGCATTCAAATCCTGTACGTTCAAACCGAGAGATCAATGCTTTACTGACGGGGCTATTTCAGGCTCCTGAAGGATCTTCCCTTGTGTACCAGGACCTTGCTTATTGTACTGATTGCAGAACAGTGAGGCTATCAGCATCTTTTTTCGTTACGAATGCATCTTCTCCATGTATTCTATTTAACTCTGATGGAGCACTGAATTTACGGTAGACAACACTCCTGCTTTAACCTAATTTTCCAGCCAAGATGACAAACATCACGATTTTTCTTTCTTGTAAGGGAAGAAACAATGCACTGTAGCTATATATTTCAGGGCTGGCATTTAAGAAGCCTTCCTCAAAATTTTAATACAATGGAAAGAGATACAGAAAAGAAAATATTGCTTAGCCAGACAGTATAAAGCAGGGGATGAAGGACAGGAAAAAAACCAGCACACATCCCTGCACTCTTATCACAGAGGGAAGCACAATGAAATCAACACATGCTACATTACACAGCGTCATTTTTTATCATCATTAAAACATACTCTCTTAACTTTCCACAGGCAGATAAAAACAGCTGTCAAACATCTACTCTGAAACCTCACTTTCACAGTGCACCTTAGTCCTCCTGCTGTGGCAGTCCTGCAAGGTTTGCTCATATTTTCCTCCTCATGGAAGGGTAGTTGTAAAGCAATTTTGTAAATTGTTCCATGGATTGCATCTGTGAAATATTCCGCAGAGGCGGATCTCTGCGCCCGCTGCTGACTTTCATGGGAGCCTAGATAAGCAAAAGGCAGCAGCCAGGGAGGACTAACCGTAGGATCACATCTTGTTGTACTAGCTAAGCTACCAAGCTATTTTTTGAACTCCAGAGATTCAAGGGAGGCTTAGTTTAAATCGCAGCTGCTGCAGAACCAAGCAACTGTTCAAAACATATGTGGCACTTAAACCTTATTACCACACTCACAACTGCTGAATACCCTGGAAGCACCGTGAAACCATGGACTTACAACAACTGAAAGTCTTTTCATGCAAGTCAAATGGCATCATGCGTGGTTCGGTGCTCCAAAGCACCTCTGCTGCTCTGCAGGCCTAGATGAAAAAAATACAGTTCTTGGCTGGAGTAAATGAGATTTATTTAATAAGTACAGGAAGAGTACAAACAAGTAAGGATACTCAACCAAATGAACTCTGTTGGTTGCACATCCTGAAATTAGGAGAAAGATGTGGTACAAACAGGAAAATTTAACTGATTCCATATTCCAAGTGTTAATTTTAAAGCTGTTCCAAACACCTCCACAGATTTCTTGGAATGACATTGGATTATTTCAGACTCTCAGGTCGAGTTCAGACCCATCTAAGTCTTTGCACCAAAAGCTCTCGCATAAAGATCGTAAATTCTTAGAAGGAGAGAGAGATTACCGAAGGGAAGTTAGGTTCCACATGAAGAAACTCCCTATTTCTGACATTCATAAAATCTCCACATGAAACCCGAGTTCACAAAAGTTAATAAGCTTGACCAGAAGTCCTGCCCTGGCTCTGGAGATCGATGTGTTTGCATGACACAACGCAATGGTGCATATGGATACTTACTGCCAGCCTCGGTACAGCCATATGAACACAGCATCCCAGCTGAGCTACATTCCCTTGCTTAATCTTTTCAGGACATCCCTCACATCTGACAAGGCATAACTCAAAATCCTCTGTTTCTATGTAGAATGTGTAAAATGCGGGCAGGGGGCTCCTCTGCACTGCCTTCTAAATACATTTAAACATTTATATGAAAGGTTTCCCTCCATATAGAGAGTTGGTGCTCTGGAATATCAAATCCTTGTCTCTGTTGAAACTGCCAACAAAGGCCCGTTGGGTACTGGTTGTAAAGTTTACTTTCAGAGACACCTCCCACCAGGTCCCATCCTGAAAATCCCATTTCACATCGGCAACCAAGTGAATCTGAATTAGCAACCTGGGAAGTCTCAGCACTACCCCAGTTCCGCCACCGCATCTGCCTTCGCTTTCGGACACCACCACGCTTAGGATGTATAAAGTTGCTTCAGACCTGACCTAAGCATCAGAGACATTCAGCCCTCAGTTGCTGCTAGACCTGACATGCTCATGAGCCAACATTCAGATGCATCATTAGATATGAAACAAAGGTGCCGATTTTCTCTATAGAGAAACGACACTGGAATGCAGAGAACCACAGAGCATTAATTGACTGGTAACGAATGCTCATATTTTCTCTACTGAAATGAGACAAAAGCCATCCCAACAAAGAGTTTCACTACGTCAGGCTTAGCATATGAATTGGGAATCCCCAGCCCAAGCATGAGTCTAACAGTCAGATTCTGTTTGTATCCCCGGGAGGAAAAGGAGAATGCTGACCCATGACAATACAAGGGGAAAAGAGATGAAGACAATCATCTTTTACCCATCTGCATCTCTTACATAGCTGGACATTGCCTAAGCCTGACACAAGTGGGATACAATAAGCTTCCTTTTGGATGCGGTAGAAAAGGCAGTGCTAAAGTCAAAGGATCCAGCTGTGTTTGTACAACTGACACTATTTTCTGACCTCCTCTTCTGTTTCAGCTAAGTGCAGCAGAGCCTGCCGGCAAGGAGAGAACAGAAAGGATCGCCTTCTCTCCCCCCAGCTGCCTGAAACGAGGCAGAAGACATGAAGATGCTAGATCATCACTGGCTGAAGTGCAGACCTTGCTGCAGTATTAGGACACGAGGATGATGTTACTTCATGGGTCTATGACTCCACCTGATGACAGAGCCAGGGCAGCCTGGAAGGCTGCGTACCACTGGTACAGACAAAGAATCATTGGCAATCAGGAATGTTTCGTCTTCCTGTGACTGGGAAGTTGGCTGTGCTGCTGAGCAGTTCTGGCCCTTCCCTTTTAGTAAGGGCACAGCAGGTGCACACCCTCAAGGTTAGCATTAGACACAGCACGGCTTTGTGATGGTTACAAGAAAAAAAACCACTCGGGAGGCCTGGTGAAAGCACTCAGATGCACCAGCCTTTGCACCCTGCCGCCCTGGTCTGCATGACTCCTCCGGTAATTTACGTACACTTAATGCTCCCCGCTCCCCTACCATGGGAGGAGCGATATAATCACACCAGCACAAATCACTGTAGCAGTGACCTGGCATAAATGCATCCTCTTAAACGAGAGCACAACACTCAAGCCATGAAAAATGCGTACACCACTGCAATCAGGCTCACTGCAATATTTCTTACAGCGAGTAAGGCCTCTGCAACGCTACCCTTTAGCGTACGTTCTCCAGCGCAGAATATCCTACTGCTTGGCCAAGGAGACATAACTTCTCTCTTAACTTCCACAATTGAAAAATAGCCCCCCCCAACAAAGTCAGGAAGCTTTCCAGGCTATACAACTTAAAATATCCTTCCTACTAGAGATATTTTCACACACAAACCTAACTTGGTGAGTCAGTTCTCCTCAGAGAAAGATTAAAAGGAAGGGATGTGGGTGTTTGTTCATGTGTCTCACTGGCTACAATAAAAGATATTGACAAACTGTGGGAGTTCAGAGGAGGAGCAAGAACGGTAAAAGGAACAGAAGGGACTGATCTAAAATGAGAAGAGCAAGCTGAAAACATCATTTAGCCAGTAACTCCTATAACAAATGATGGTACCACGTATGTGTCTGAATTTTATATAAAAATACCAAGAAAGATATGGAAGGATAACTCCAAAAGGGTAAAAGGTTTTATACTCTGAGGTATTTAGGGTAATGACCATCACCTGCTCTTTGCCTAACACCTGACTACTTAGGAACTTCGCTCCCTGCTGTAATCAATTAACTATTAAAAAAAAAAAAAGAGGAAAATCTAGGCACCAAGCTGGCGATGCGCAGGATAGCCTCCCAAGGACAGCAGCAGCAGCTCCTGTGCATGGAATATATGAAAACCAATTACTGTTATGACTGATTCATTCAAGAATCACCCCCTGATCCTCACCAGCCGCAGGTCGGGATCCCTGCCTGCACAGCCCACAGCCCCATCGCCAGTGACTTGGGGGCAGAACAGACACCCAACGAGGGGGCACCCAGCAAGGGTTGGGGATGAACAAGCCACGTGGGGTTGCCTCCATCTACGACATTTCAGATTCTGTGCTAAAAAATAACTCGATGAAGAATTTTTCGACGTTTCAGCCTGTAGGGAATGGCCACCCGTAACTCCTGCAGCTGAAGCTGCGGCTGGGCACAATGCAGAACCTGGCTGCTTGGCCAGCACAGTTGTGTAACGCGTTAATACAATTTATTTGGGAAATCCCTACAGTTCTGAGCCTCACCGACAGCACTACGGCTGCACGCCGGCTAACAAAACCCAAGCGAGGGGAGAGGAGCCAGCAGGGCCAGCCGCTCGCCGTGAGGGCAGAAGCCCCAGGAGCCTCGCAGGGGCCCAGCAGGGCGGGCTACAGCCCCCCCGTTCCCCACCCCCCCGCAAACGCATCGACCAACGGGCCCTGCCGCTGAGCGCCCAGCCGCCGCCGCTCCGCGCCTCCCCGCCCGGGGGGCCGGGCCGCCGGGCAGGGCCAGGCCCCAGCCCCTTCCCCCCGGGGGCGCATCCCCGTGGGGGTCCCTGCTGCGGGGGCCCGGCCCTGGGGCGCTGCCCCGCCCCGCCCCTGAGGGCCCAGGCGCGCCCGCCTGAGGGGGGCGGCGGGGAAGCGCCCGGCAAGAGGGGCCGGGGGGGGGGGGGGGGGCGGGCCGAAGGGGGCGGCGCTGGCAGCCCAGGGAGCCCGGCCGCGGGGGCTGTGGGGCCGCGGGGCCCGGGGGAGCGCGCCGAGGGCCGGGGCAGGCCGCGGGGCTACTCACTCAGCCACGACTCCAGGCTCTCCCCTTCCGCCTCCGCCATGTTGCCGGCCCGGCCCGAGGCCCCGCCCAGGCGGCGCGAGCGCCCAGCGGGAGGGCGGTGCCGGGGCAGGGACCGCCCCCTCCGGGCCGCCCCGCCCCATGGCTCCCGCCCCTATTGGTCCCGCCCCTTCCGGGCCCTGCCCACCCCACGCGCCGAGGGAAGATGGCGGCGCCCAGCGCGGCAGGGCTGGGCCGGCGGTTGCGGGCCTGGCTGCCCCGGTGAGCGGGCCGCGGGGGGCGTGAGCGGTGTGTGCTTCCCCCGCGGACGCACGGACAAGCTAAGCGGCGCTCCCCGGGCTGGGCGGGGCCGTACGCGGTTGACGTGCTTCCTAGGCCTGAGCGTGACACTGCCGGGGTCTCGCGTGGGCGTCTGTGTAGCCGGGGCCGGGGGCCGTCCGCGAGGCTCGGGGGGCGCTCAAGGGGGTCGTCCTCGGGGCTTGGGGCGGCCGGGGGCCCTTCGGGGCCCGTCCCGTCCGCGGGGCTCGGGGGGCCCGGCCCGGGGTATCTGCTGACCCGCCGCGTCGGAGGGGCGCAGGGATCTCGCTACCCCCTTGCTTCTCTTCAAACCACCACCTTTTGCTGCAAAGAAATGAGTAACGTTCTGGTTGAAGGTACTGGCCCCACACAGAACAGCGCTTGTCCAAGCCACCCCCCTGCCGGGACCCGCGGGTGACAGCCCTGCGGCCCTGGGTGCAGGCAGGAGCTGGCAGGGGCTGGCAGGATGGTGCACTCAGCACTGCTGGCCTGGAGCTGTGGGCTGCGACTCCCATTCCATCCAACTCGTGGGCCTGGGGACTGCACGAGAGCTTTGTGGCGAAACTGCAGGCCTTGGTGTTAATTTGTGCCCCTGGCTCTGCCGCAGTGGAGAGGCAATGATGGAGAGGAAGGCGGAGATGCCTCTCAAGTCTGATGTGACCTTCTGAGATGCGTCTGCATCTGTCCACGTCCCCGCTACAACGTACCACATACATCAGCGTGCAGCCCCCCTTCTCTTCTTCTTTGCAGGTTGACACAGGTGAGATGGAGTCGCTACAACCCCAGTTACTTAGAGCCAGAAGTGAACAAGGAATTTTATCGGAAACCTCAGGAGGAGCTGTCTGAAGAGGAAAAGGAAAAACTGGAGGAGAAAGCTGTTAAACCCATAAAAGCTGCTCCTCCCAGTGTCTCCAGCTCTGTGTTCAGTGACCCGATGATCAGGTCAGAGAAAGCAGCGTCTCCTCTGCTGTTAGAGCTCGGTCCCATAGAGCCAAAATGCTTGGGAACTACACTGTCCTCCTCAGCCTTTGCTTGCTGTGCTGCACGTTGCCTTCTGTTACAGCACAATCCCTTTATGCCAAGTTAATCTTTTCCCACAAAGCCAGTCCGTTGACTGACAGTGATTAGAGATAATTACAGCAGATCTAGCAGCACCCAGAGTTAACCATGGGAACAATACAAAGCCGGGGGGTGGGGGGGGGAGGACTTATTTCAGTGGGTGATAAAATCAGAATTTAAATCAGATCGCATTTGGCTTTGTGTTTACAGTAAATTCACCAATATGATGATGAAGGATGGAAATAAAGTGCTGGCCAGAAGCCTCATGGCTCAGGTGAGAACTCATGTTTCTTCTCACTATTATGTTAAAACAATACAAAATGGAAGGCTGGGACGTCAGGCCCACTGGAATTAGGAATTACCAGAACTCGGGTCGCCTCTGTGGTCCCAGTGTGTTTCCCTCTGCACACGTATTGTTCTCACCATTATTTATCTGATAAGATGTATGTTTTGTACAAGCCCTAGGCTCATTCAGCTCACAGACCAGGGGGTGGTAGCTTAATGGGGAACACTCTCTTTCTGCTCTTTGGTGTTTCTTGGACCTTATATACTGCATAAACTGAGAGAATACCCTTAAAAGCATAATTTTCTCAAAAGATCTTCCTTCCAGCTCTCTTTCATGCCTTATCTTCTGTATAACTTGCCAATGTTATCAGATGTGTCACCTGCATGACACAGCTTTGACCCCTGCTCTGACCTACAGTAACTGGTAATAGCCGGTGGTCCCATTGGTGTGTTCCACCCTTGAAATGGGGACACACGTTGCCGGAATGTTCCCCAAGTAACTGCCGATTCCTTGTGACAGAACACACAGGCTCTGGGCTCTTCAGTCCAGGTTTTGCAGGGGAGGATGCTTAGTGCACACAGACCTGTATTCCTGTCTCCATGTTGTCCCTGCCCTTCCCTGGCTTCTGGCCCAGGTGTGTTATACTCTGCCTCCTCACCCCAAATGCAATGTCTGATAAAAAGACTGAAGTGCTGGAAGAAGGCGAAGTAAAACTTGAGTTAGAGAATTCCCAACTGGCCTGTAGGGCTACAAAACCAGCTGCTCAAGTGAAAATGCGGTGCTTGTAAAAGTGATGTAACTTCATGGAGTGGGATAATCCATCTGCTCTACGTGTCTCCTTGTCTTTGTCCCAAGACCCTGGAGGCCATTAAGAGGAAGCAGCTGGAGAAGTACCACAAAGCTCCAGAAGATGAGAAGGAAACAATTGAATGCAACCCTTATGTCATCTTCCACCAGGCTCTGAAAAACTGCCAGCCCATCATTGGGCTCAGCAGCATCACAAAAGGAGGCAAAACCTACCAGGTGAAAGGGGTGGGTGGGTGTGCTGGGAGCATATCTGGTCGGGAGAGAATTAGCTAGGGAAGCAGATGAACTGGTTTCCACCCCTCCAGCTCAAGAAAGTGAGCCACTTTGCATGAAAACATCACCTAGGAACTCCAAGATCAGGACCCCAGCCTGTGAGCATTCCCCAGCAGCAGAAGTCTCTGCTTCTTTAATTAGGTAAGGAGTACGCAGCAAATGTTGTCCAAGGAGACAGAGATCAGTGACAGGCAGCAAAAGAATTTGCTTCCCTTGGACTACCAGTCCTGTGCTCTCTGCTGTGTCATGTTACTTGCGTAGAGGTCCCAAAGCCCCGGGGCAG
This sequence comes from Falco naumanni, assembly GCF_017639655.2. Classification (NCBI taxonomy): domain Eukaryota; kingdom Metazoa; phylum Chordata; class Aves; order Falconiformes; family Falconidae; genus Falco; species Falco naumanni. Next base: position 119,591,609 of record NC_054054.1, on the reverse strand, counting down.
TTCAGTGTAGCAGAAAAGGTCAACTAGACACAGCGTGATATTTAAAACATGAGCAGAACCTGTTCTGAAGTATGGGCTCTGCAACACTCGAGACCTGATGGAGAAGTGGTATGTGGAGGCATTTCTCTGTCATTCGGTGCAGGGAGTGGTGAGCATCTCCCTTCTCTGCTAGCACAAACCAGCCTGGATCCAGTTCCCAAACAGGCCAGAAGTCGGTACAAAGGCCGGTGTCTGCTGGCAGTACCCAAGGCTGATGAGCATTTCTGTTTGGTAGCAATGGCCAGTTTCTGTGGACAGAGGAGGTGAATTGGCACAAAACAGCTGTCAGGAGCTGGTCTTACTGGAGTTGCAGCACAATGTAAAACTGTACGTGTCCAGCTGGACCTGTGTGACTGCTGGAGAAGAGCAGGTTGCTGCCCTCTCACAGTGTGGTAACTTACAGCTTAAACCTTTCCCAGGTCCCAGTCCCTCTGAAGGACAATCGGAAGCGCTTCCTGGCCATGAAGTGGTTAATCACTGAGTGCAGGGAGAACAAGAACCGGAGGACGCTGATGCCTGAGAAGCTCTCCCAGGAACTGCTCCAGGCCTTCAACAACGAAGGGCCCATCATCAAGAAGAAGCATGTGCTGCACAAGATGGCAGAGGCCAACCGGGCTTATGCCCACTTCCGCTGGTGGTAGGGACTGGCATGGGACACAGTGCCACCAGCCCCACGGCCTGGAGAGCGGAGCCCCAGGGCTGCCTGCCTGGGAGAAGCGGGAAAGGTGGACAGCTTCTGGACTAAGCCAGGGAAAGCTCATCCGATGCCCACAGGGTTCATTTCCTTTGTGCTTGTGTGGATGGGGGAAGGGGAGGATATGAAAGAGTTACCAACCCCTGTACAGATGCTCTAGTTATTTCATAACCATTTCCCTGTGAAGACAAGCCTTAGATGTTTTTCTTACAGCAACACTGTACAAAATAATCCTCCACTTACCTATTTCCTGGGGACTTGCAAGTCTCTGCTCCGGTAATCAGCAATGATTTTGGCTGCACAGCTAAGAGCAGAGATGGAATTTTTTTCACACCATAACCTGCCTTAGCAGTATTGGTACAAAAGGCAATAAAAGGCCCTTTTTGATTTTTGGTTCTGGTCATCGGCAACACTATCGGCACAGATTTGATGGGAATGTTAACGGAAAAAAATAAAACCAGTTTTATGGGGAAGGTTTCTCAATTCCAAGTCATTGCTCGAGCCTCACACTGCTCTCTCCAGCTACCCCGCTTGTGTAAAGCCACGCTGACACCCTACACCGGAGGAGAAAATTACTATTGCAGCCTTAAGGTTTCAGTCAGGAGTGACCTGTTAAATATTGTTCATAGCAGCTGCATAGACAAAAAGCAGGGCATGTGTCCGTGGAAAGCTTTTATTAGAAAAAAATTCTTCGATAGACTATTTTGTTTCCTTTCTTCCTCTCCCGTTCTTATAAGAAACATACTGCAGTTGAAACCTGCTAAATTCTGAAAAAACATGACAGTTATTGTATAAAACTTACAAAAGCTGTTCCTAGCTACATCTGCTCAGGGAACTGTCCTGCTGCAGGCTGCCCTGTGACAGGTATCTGTGGCTAGTGTCCCGTGGGGGAGGCTGTGTGTGTGCAGGTGCAGCCGGTGTGCTGGAAGGACGCTGGGAAAAACAGCCCTTGGTCGAGCTGTTTGTGAGGCCACCGTGTTTTCTGGGACTTGTCCCAGAGAAGCAGGTACCACCTGAGCTGTGAAAGATTCCCCTGCTGGCTCTCAGGCAACCCAAAATGTTCTCAGCCTAAACTATGCTTTTTTTAACACGCATGAAAAATGCTGGTTCGAGTGAGAAGCATACCTTGCCCTTTGCTGGCAGCAGCGCAATATTAGACAAAATCAGTGGGAGAACTTGTGGGTTAAATGCACCTGCCCTCCCCACCTCTCCAAACCTCCCAAGTCAGGCTAGCAGGGCTGCAGCCTGACTGTTAAGTGCCCAGAGGCTCTAGACAATATAAATCCTATTTACAGGAAGTGCTAGAAAAACATGAACGTGAAAAGAAATTCAAACTTGGTATGAAGCTTGCTGGTGAAAGTGCTGGGGCCGTCTCTCCCCCTCTGCTGCAGAGAGGTTAATCCGTCACTTCGCTGTAATAGTATTTCTGGGCAGCGTCTGTCATCTTCCAGTCGGCGGCCCGAAACTCGATGATCTCCAGCAGCAGGAGCTGGGACAGGGAGCTGAGCCCCTCCTGCAGAAGGAAGCCGTCTCGGAGGAGGGAGAAGAGCTCATCCATCCGCTGGGAGTTCATCTTCTCCAGCTGCTCACCGATGCGATGGAGCTGGAGGACCAAGCAGTCCACCTTCAGAAGGAAGAGAAGATGGCTGAGTATAAAGGAATGGAGAGCTCTGGCACATCTCTGTGGAGGTCCCCATCAGTGACTTATGGACCAACTCATCTAGTTCCCTCTGTTCTGGAGTTCCAAAAGGCAACAGTCCTGCTTCGCCCAAGTCGCTGTGATCCGGGAGGCAGGAGAAGCTGAATGTCTCGTCTGCCAAAACCACTGGAAAAGCACATCCAGAACTCCCCGTCTCTCAGATAAAATTGCCAGAAAAATTCACCCACAACATGCGGAACAACGTTAATTTCCTGCGAGATGTCCAAGAGATGATGGGAAGGCTGAAGCCGAGGCCAGAGCAAGGAGGTGCCTCCGAGAACAGAGGGAAGTGGTTGGAACATGCACTAAAGCTCTTAGGAAGTCTGGGGCTTCGCAGGAAACGGGCACTAACTAGGTCTGTGGAGAAGAGGGGAAAGTTGATGGGCTGCAGAGGTGGAAGGGTTGTGCTAAGATGGGAAAAATCCTTGAAGGGCCCATCCAAGGGCCCCTACAGGTACAGGACCCCCTTGCCTGAGGGGCTACTCAGCCATGCCCATGCATCCAGCTCCAGCAGAGCCTTCTCCAGCCACCTGGGCTCCAGCAGAGCCTTCTCCAGCCTCCTGGGATCTGGCACAGCACCAGTGCCCCGGGCCCAGGCAGGTGAGCAGCAGCTACACAAAGCATGGCACAGCAGGTCCCGGGAGCCACCGCGGGGACACAGGGCCGCTCTGCACACCTATGGTCACTGCATCACAGCTGCGGTGGCTCGGCAGGTCCGTGTGACAGCTGCTTTTCCAGATGTCTGGCAACCAGGGCTGCTGGAAAAGCAGCTGGGTGGGGGGAGAGCAGTCATCTGCCAGACGGTCCCTGCTTCCAGGGACAGCTGGGCTGATTCTCCCAATCACTGGGAGAAAAGCTACCCCGAGGGAGGACGTGCAGCCTGGCCCAGGGAGTCACCCCCAGCACCTCCATCCTGCCTCCCTCGAGGCTGCAAACCCTCCTGCCCGGGGGTCCTGGGGAGGCCGCTGTCCCCGCTCTGCACCCTCCCCGGGTTGTCCTTTTGGCCAGTCCTTGGCAGGACAGCGGGCACAGCCGTGCCCTTCTCCCTGCACTCACCTCCTCCTCCTTCCGCAGGCTGTCGGGCTGTGCCAGCCGGAACAGGCAGTCGTAGACGGGGTTCACCAGAGCCATCATGGGCATGTTGTTCACCTGCGAGGAGGCAGAGCCATCAGCAGCCTGGGGGCAGGGAGGGAGGAGCCTGCAGCTATCTTAAATAGTTGTTCCCTTGCTGCTTTTCAAAGGATGAGGATGCAGAAATTAGCTGTGCTGCCAAATGCCGTATTGGTGGGATTTACATAGGAGACCAGACGTTCAAGCCTCCAGGAGCCAGAGCAACTGAACAAATGATCTAAAACCCATCTATTTTTAAATGTAAGCAGGTAGTCATGGGAAATACACTTGTTGCAACAGCATTTCTCCTGCCTGCAGCTCTACTTGCATCACTTTTACATCTACTTGAAGCAGGCACCCAAGTATACGCGCTGTAGTGACGGCCTGCAGAAAAACTGTCAGTACCTGGGCTAGAAATGATGTCAGCACCCATGGGTGCCCCCTGAGGACCTCACAGCAACTAAACTGGTTCAGTCTGGGGCATTTGGGAGGAGGCAAATCAGGGGATTTCAAACACCAGGTACAAAATAAGGCAGCTCGGACTTTGTGATTGTTCCCAGAGACGGCTCTGCCTCTCCAAGCTGGTTCGCTTGCCTTCAGGTAGCACCAGCCCCACAGCATCCTCAGGCTGAGGACCAGCTCTGGCCCCCACTGCCAAGCCACAGCCCCGGGGCTCCACACCACACCCCTCCAACACCCCTGCCCTGGCATCTTTGGGTGCCCAGGCCCTGCTGGCACCCCTAGGCAGCAGCAGCCAGGTGCTCCTGCTCCAGCTCCTTACCCTCAGGTAGTCGAAGATGTTGCAGATGAACGTGACGTAGCAGATCCACGCCTGGAGTGAGCGGGTGCGCAGCTCCTCCCTGTCCTTGAACTCCTGCTGCAGCCGGTTCAGCAGGCTCCTCCGGAAGATGCTCTGGCCGACTTGTTTGCTCTCTGCCTACGAGCCCACAAAAGCAGGATGGAGGGATGAGATGGTGTGAGAAGAGCAGGGGGATGCTGCTGCTTCCGTGATGCAGGACCACGCAGATACCCTCCTGTGATTGCCCAGAGAGGCAGGAAAGCTGCAGGTGACCACCTGCACTCACCGGCTGCGTGCCTGGGTGCTGCCACCGCAGAAGAGGGCAGCTGGCTGAGGGGTCAGAGTGCAGGGAGGGGGGCGAAGCCCCTCCTGGCCCAGCCTCGGGACAACCCACACAGCTCAAGTGTTTTGCTGTTTGGGCACGAGGAGCTCTCACCTGAATGATGGTGTAGCAGATGCGCCCTGCCTCCTTGCTGAACACACAATCTTTCAGGGACTGGTCCACTATAATATTGGCCACTTTCTCCAGGTCCACATTGCTGGGGTCTGCAGAGAGGAGAAACGCTGTCAGGACCCAGCGCCCTTTGTGCCCTGCTTGCTTTGGGGTACCTGGAAAGCAACCAAGATCAGCGCGGGGCCTGGTACAACCATGTTATGTGGTGCAAAACCTCATGCTCACTCCCACATCGAGTCACAGCCCCTCTTGCACACCGGCTGCTTTGGAGATAGCATCTCCAGCAGTGCATGGTCCTCCCAGGCTGGAGACAGGCACCATGATGGGAAACTGATGGAGGAAAGCAGATGATATGGGAAGCAAGAAGCTGATCTGAATCTGAAATCTCAGCGCTGCTTCCAAGGTGGGTTAGCAGGAGCCAGCTGTGCAAACTGCCTTTGGATAGAAGTGGGACTGAGCAGGAGCTGGGGGCTGGGAGGACCTGGCGGTGGGAAGGGGCAGGGCACAGGAGCCAGGCACTGGGGAGCAGCGAGAGGCCAGGCCTGGGCAGAGATGCTGGGTCAGAGCAGGAGAGGAGGGTACCCCAAAATCAGAGAAAACCCCAACGATGAGCACCAGGAGCCAGGTTTGAACAGCTGCGCCATTAAACTTTGGGGAGGAGGTGAGATGGGGCAAGAAGGCGCAGGGAGCGAAGACCTTCCCAGAGAAGATTCACCAGCAGGACCCAGTCAGGGATGAACAGCGTTTATGAAAGAGCTTTTTCCACTTAGCAGTTGGTGTTCCTTAAAGCGGTGCAGGCACTCAGCTGTGCACGGCAGAGGAGCTAGGAAAAAAGCCTGCTGACCTTTGAGGGCTGTTTTCAGCAGCTTCTGAGTCTCTGTGTCGAACGACTGTATTTTATACTCTTCTTTGCCTGTTTCCCCCATGACTGGCTTCCTCCAAGGGCAAGAATCTGGGCAACGGATGGGCTAGTGACAGTCCCTGGGGAAAGAGCACACAGAGCTTAGTTGGAGAGGCAGAGCTTCACCCGGCCGCCTGGCAAATCCCACCTGGTGCTGGAGCACAGGCTGTTATCCTGACAGCCCCGCACCCCAAGGAAACGCCTCTGTTAGCCCTGCACCCAGCTCTGGCCCTAGATCTGAGCAAAGCCTCACTCCCACATTTTTTCAAGTTCCTACTAGGCTGTGACAGGACTTCATCTTCAGAGCCTTGAGGTTTTTCTGATATGAAAAATGCGTTGCAGCCTATTGATCTGCAGGTTCAAAGTGGACAGCTCACCAAGGCAGCCCCAAAATACACCTGTCTCGCCTCAGAAGGCTTCCCCGTGGCTGTATCACAGGGAAGCAGATGCGGGAGCACCCCATGCAGCTGCTCCCTTGTGCCTTTGAAACACCAGTTCAGCTGGCTTCACCCAAAAACCTGGGAAGAATCAAAGCCGGCACCTAAGCATCCAATGCACATTTGGCAGGGTGAGCAGAGCACCTCTCCTGCGCTGGAGCCAGGCTCCCTCCGCTCCCAGCGGGACACAGCGAGCTCTACAGCCAAATCCCCGACAGCTCCCAACTCATCCCCCCGCAACCAAGCACAGCCCTCTGCAGTACCAACGGTGCTCCTAAATAATCTCTAGATTCGTTTCGTTTTCTTCTGCTTCGTGATACAGTGAAGACAGCAAGAGGGTACGCACGCACGGCACAGAGGAAGGAAGGGTTTTTGACACGCGCACGAGATGATCTGCTGGATGCAAAATGCTGGGCTGGCCAGACCCACAGCACCAACAGGGGAAGGCAACCGGCCAAATGAGTTTTGCCAGCTCATCGAAATTCCTCGGCCATTACTCACCCTCTCTGCAAAGAGGTCCCTGCCCAGATTAAAGCCGAAGAGCCCATGGCCCTTTAGAGTAGGACATGTCCCACAGGCGGCCCGACCCCTCGGACACACCACTTGCCCACGTAGGGGCCCAGAGCAGAGCGTGGATCTCACTGGTGGGTCCAGGTTCTGCCTCCTCGCCCACCTCTGCTAGGCTCAGGGCCCCCCTTCTGTCGGGGGGCACAACCCGCTGCCCTCGCAGCTGAAGCTCCCACCCGCGCAGGGTTACCTGCCCCAGACCCGCACAGAGGTTTCCCAGGTGGGTTCAGCAGGCGCCCTCCGTGCCATGCCTGTTGGCCAACGATTCCTACCCCACCTCGCCTCCTGCATCGCCTCTCTGCATCCGCGCTCACGCCATCCTGCGCTGCCGGCGGAGCAGCCTGGTGTGCCAGCAGCATCGCAGCGCCCAGGGAACCAGGTGGGAGCTCAGCACCGCACCCAGCGAGGCAGAAAGTGCCCGAGCCCGTCTGGCAGCGTTCCTGCCACCACCGCCCAGCACCTCGCCGCAGCATCCTTCCCCCCACTTTGGACTGCTGTGGCAAGCCACCCTGCCCAGAGCAAGCCACGATGGGCCAGTGTGGGCCCAGCCCGGCCTCATCTGCACCAGGGATCCTGCCGCTGCCCGGGCCACCTCGCCCGAAGGGCTGGTGGCCATAGGTGTCACTGGGCACTGCAATGCCTATGGGTACTGGCTGCCCCTCTGCCAGCGCTCCCCACCAGACCAGCCGTGCTGGGCACTGGTGCGGCTGGGCTGGAATGTCCCCGGTCTGCCGGGGCCCGGCCGGGGCCGTGTGCCGGGGCCACGCTGCGGGGCTCACACCGAGCGCGACGGGCCGGCCAGCACGGGGAGGGGGACGGGAGCAGCCCGGTCTCCTCTGCCCCCCCGGCCAGGGGCACTCCGGGCCACCCGGCACCCCCAGCTCTGAGCCCCCCGGGACCCCCCCGCCGCCCCAGCCCCGCGGGCGGCACAAGCCGAAGAGCCCCCCAGGACGGAGGGAGCGGCGGATCCCGGGGAACCCGCCCCCGGCCCCCCCCAGCGCCGCCGGGCAGGGCCGGGCAGGGGGCGCCGCCGCCAGCCCCACCGACCTGCCGGCCGCCCCCGCTGGCTGCTCTACCCGCCGGGACATCGCCGCCCCGGCCCCGCTCGCTCCCGGCGCGGCCCCGGTTTCCTCTTAGGTCATTTCCTCGGCCGAGCCGGGGGAGGGGAGGGCCGGGCCGGGGGAGGGCCGAGCCGAGCCGGGCCGGGCCGGGCGAGCAGCGGCAGCGCCCCCGCCTGCGAGCGCCGGCCCACGGCGGCGCCCCCGGCCCCAGCACTGACCCCTCGGGGCCGGCCCCGCCCGGGGCTCCCCCCGACCCCAGCACTGACCCCTCGGGGCCGGTCCCGCCCGGGGCTCCCCCCGATCCCAGCACTGACCCCTCGGGGCCGGTCCCGCCCGGGGCTCCCCCCGATCCCAGCACTGACCCCTCGGGGCCGGTCCCGCCCGGGGCTCCCCCCGATGCAGGTCGCTGCTGCCCCCCGCCCGGCCGGGCAGGCACCACAAAACGCAGCAGAAAAAGCGGGTGAAGAAGGGGGGTCTCGCAGCGCACAGCTCGCTGCAGCAGGGGCCCGGCAGGGCGCAGCCGCTTCCCGATCTCCCTCCAAGCTCGCGGCCATCCCACAGGGAAGACCCCCGGAGGGCGAAGCCTGCGCAGCACAGGGCCGCCCGGCTGCCGGGGCAGAGCAGCAGGAAGGTGGAACGCGCAGGTTGGGGACATTTTCTGCAGCGCTGTGGCCTGCAGAGACACTTGCCCGAACGCCTCCAGCACGGCTGTGTGGCTCAGCACCAGCTGGCTCCACCAGCCCCTCTGGGCACAGCGCCGGGACCGCCAGGTCACCTGCAGCGAAATAGCTGAAGATCTCAGCTCCAAGATCTCAAAACGCAGCAGACACAACCCCCCCGGCCGATCCCCCTCGGTGCGGTTCTCAGCAGCGATGCCCAGAGCATCGCTCTGCATGGCAGAAGGGCTGGGGCACTTCTGCCTGCTGCTGCGGTTTGAGATCTTGGAGTGCAGGTGGCTGTTTCGCTGCAGGTGACTTTGAGAGCTGCGTAAAATTCACGAGGAGCACCTAGAAGCCAGCGACTGGAAGGGATAAACCCACTGGCTCCTGCCACCCCACACTCTGGGCCCTGATCACCCTCCCTGGGGAAGGACATGGCAGTCTGGGGGGTCCCGTGGAGTGTATGGACCAGGAAGAAAGGAATAAACAACCTGCAGCGAGACATGAACATAATAAAATATTTAATGTACCTTTTCTCAAAGGTAGGCCCGCGTTGTGCGCGTTGTGCTCAGATGCTTTCGGACGACAGCAGCCGCAAATATCCACTCAGGCAGCACAGCAAAACGCCCCAGAGAATTACATTTCTACATCACAGGAGAAACTTAAACCCAAATTCAATACAATGCATTCCAAGTCTGACTGTAAAACATTCATTTCTTGTCAAAAAGGCGGCTGCGCAGCTCTGGATGAGCACCCTGAGAACAGGATCGTCCTGGGAACCCGGGGAGCCAGCCGGCGCTGGAGGCAACAGCGTGCTCACCGCAGGACTCGTGCGTGAATGCTTTCTGGTCCGAGGCCAGCTACGAGCGATGGTGGATCGCCTGACAACCCCGGCGCACCTCGCCTCGAGCGCTTTGCCTGCTACGGTGCTTCTGGACCTTCCGATTTTAAAAGGCACTAGAAGAAAACACAGTTGCTGAGCAGCTTGTGAGGTGAATTTTGAGCAACACAAATCCCCGCTGATAGGATTACATCAGAGTGAAATCTCAGCCATCCCAACGGGCAAAATCCGGTGCAGCCTCAGTGAGTTGCTCACCATGTTCAGTCACTTGAAACTGAAGTGACACGCACGGTTTCCGAGAGCAAATCTGTCCCGACATATGGGAGAACAAGGCACCTACAGATCTCTCCCATCTCCCGTTCCTTCAGTTCTAGGAAATCAGCTTCAAACGGTGTGCGTTCTTCCAGAGCAGCATCACAGATAAGACCTGTTCTCCCAGTGCTTTGCACTAAACCAGTCTCATTCCCAAAGAGAAAACAATATTCCCGTGACAGTCCTTTCCCAGCTGCAACTCCCAGTTCCCAAGGTGCACGTGGGAAATCCACGAGACAGATGGCACCAACCGGGGTGAACGATGACGTGCCCGTTAGGTGCAACTCCTAGTACTGTATAGCTGAGCTTGTCACTCCTTTCTCCTTCCCTCCCTAGAAGCCCGGATGCCTTTACGGGCCTGTAACATTTCCACCTGACAGCACAATCAATCAGGCTCTGGGCCAAAGCCCTCCAGCCAGTCTCTCTTCCAAAGCCTGGGCCAGACTGGCACAACTTAAACCCTGACTTTGCCACTATTGGGTAGAGGTGAGCTCATTTAATGCAGAGTGGAGGCAAAATCTATCCCAGAGAGAAGCTGCTCTATCCTCTCCATTGCTGCCCTCTCTGCAGAGCAGCCAAGCCGCGTCACCTCGAGCTCCACAGCACACTCCAGGGACACCATCTTTGCAGAGCACAGTGTTTTCTGTCCTTTATTGTTTACCCCTGTGACAACCAAGGCAACACACCCTCTCTTCCAGTGGTAGCAGTACCCGCTGCTGAGTTCCTCACCAGTTTCTCCCTATTTTGTGCAATTTAACGGCAGCGCTTTGACATACAGTGGAGAATAAGAGTCTTGTGATGTTTACACAGGATGGATGAGTCCTGATTGCCTATGGAAGCCCAGGCCAGCACAATAAATTTTCTGCTGTGGCTAGTCCTGTCCCTGCTAACCAGGGCAGCATTCCTCTCTACAAAGACAGTAACAATCCTGACCTGTTTGCGTCTGTTTCAAAATGAGGTATTTCTCTCCCTCAGGAGGATGTCACAAGGCTAAGTTCATTACTGGTTATGAAGTCTTTCCGATTAACAATAGATTAACAACAAACAAAGGCAAAAATATTGTTAAGAAGATCTGGGGGGGGAATCTCAGAAGAGCCTGGAAAATGCCAACAGGATTGAGGGACTCTGAGAAACTTTTTTGCATTTTCTCCTCTCAGCAAAACTGCACATGTTGAGAGTACACGCAGCTAACACTCCCTCTTCGAGGCTCATGTATCAGCCTCCTGCCTGAACGCTGCTCAGGGAATTTAATTTCTACGCAGCTCTCAAAGTCACCTGCAGTGAAACAGCCACTTGCACTCAAAGATCTCAAACCACAGCAGACACAAAGTTATTTGGCCCGGGCTTGCAAGGAATCACTCTGGACAGCTCAGCCACCAGTGAAACAGCTGCTCTTTAAAAAAACAGCCTCTCACAATAGTTCAGGATAAGTAAGCAATGCTGATACGCTCAAAAACGCCAGGAAAAGTTGCGTCAACAGAATGGAATTGGTCACGCTGGAATCTGGCCAGACCATTGGGATTAACACCCTGAATACTGCCAAGAAAGTGATGAAAAGCTCTGCGTTAAGAGAAGAATCATCAAACCATCCTCTAAACAGTTGCAGTGCTCTGCCCTACCCACCACTCGCCAGATGACTAACGTGCCTCTGTATCACAGTCACTCTCTTCCTCGGAAATCTGCCTTCCACACACACTGGTCCAACCACACCCTGCTCATCTTGAAAAAACAGAGAATAAAAGAGGAGGAAGAAAGTAATTTTCCTCTTTTCCCCGTTACATAAATCAGAGCTGTTGGTTGGTTGGGTTGGGTTTCTTTTAACCCTTCGTAAAACCTTTGAAACCGGAGAAAAACACTTCTCCATCTCTAATGCAATCGTCCTTTACTTGTCAAACACCATGCTAAACCAACCAATTCCGATGTGATGTTCAGTCCTCTCACTTAAGCTAATCTTGTCAATACATTTTCATCTGTTAGCACCACTGTAGGACTGAGGTTCAGAAATGTTTTGAGGCCACTACATAAATACTTGCTAGAAACATTCAAAGGTGGCATTAAAACAAAACAAAACATTTACTAGTTTCCACAGGACTTTTCTTTCGTTATTACAACTTAGATTAAATATTTCTAAAACTCTGTACAGTATTTTACTCACTGCATTGAAGCAAAAAACGTGAAGTAAAAACTGGGCTTGTGCGTTGAATCCCCTTAAGAGTGGGGTTCTTAATCTGCAGCTCTGCTGAGGCAATGCAAAACCCTAAGAGATGCATGGCAAGACATGCAGGAAGAGAAATGGGCACTTGGGATACAATCAAGCTCACCAGAGTTAAAGGAAAAGTGAGTTTGGGTCAGCACGATCCATCAGAAGATTCTGTGTTTATGGTGGCTGAGAATGCACAGCCAGCAAGTGGTAATTGTGAAGCAGCTGCTGGCAACAAAGAAAAGGAAAACTGAGGTTCTGTGCGTGCTAAAGACGTTTGAACTGACTTCACAACAGCAGGACAGAGCTACCTGTGCAACACCAAGAAAAGAATATCGTGCAAACAGCAGGCCATAAAGCAAGGAAATAAAGCCGTGTGGATGCAGCAGTAGGAGGTGGTACGTTGGTTAAGCAGCACTAGCTAGGCCAGGATCCTGCTCTGTGATCCAGGGCAAGCACAGGAATTCATCAACTGTATCGGGTGCCTTTTCACAGCACAGTCTCTGCTAGGTAGTGGTCTGCTGGGTTCCCCCCTCTCCCCATCAAATATGTGCTGATATAAGAGGAGACAGAGGAAAAAAGTGCTCAGCCGAACAGCTTTCAGCACAGCAGTTCAAGTGTCTTCAGCAGAACTGCAGTCGCCTTCTCCTTCTGCTTGGTCCCAGGAAGTGATTTCCTACAGGCTGGTGGACTCTCGGAGCTCTGACATATCCAGCATGACAAAGCAAAGCTGGCAGTTCCCCCTCCTCCAGGAGAACACCAGGTAGCCACACACCGGCCCCTTTCAGCCTTCCTTCCTCACAGCGCTATCAGTGCTCTTCAGGGCACACAGGAGGCTGCAGAACAGCTCATACCAAAAGAAGACAAGGCCAGTAGAGACAGCAGCCTTCAGCAAGCTGGGCGAAAGGCCCTTAAAGAATCCACCTGGACCCTCCTCTCGCATGATCTGCCTTATGCAGTCCATGAGACCCCTATACATCCGCACCTGGGGGAGAAAAGGAAAAAAGGTTAAACAAGAAAACTGGAAAAGAACACAGAGATCCCCAGACAGGATGTTCTGGTACGTAAGACACGTGCTGAACACTTAATGCCCGTTCCTCGTGTCAAAATATTAATTGCAGAAAAGGATCCTGACAGCCAGGTGATTTCAGCATAAAGCTAGTGTCACCCTCTGCTAGTCATTTGGTCCTGAATCAGAAATACCAAGCTGCAACTAGAAAAGTAAAGTAAACTGAAACCCCTTTGCCTGCCTAACTCATCCCCTGCTCCAAGACAGCCAACCTGATAGAGACAGCTGAGAAGGCAGAGCACAGGTATGTTGGACAAGGCCATAAAATCAACACAGTATATTCATGCAGCTATTCCCATTATTAAGCGAGACCAATGCTCAGCTCCCAGAAGTTCCCTGGGAGCTCCCAATCCAAATACGAACAGAACAGGCACCACCAGTGAATCACCACTGCATTCGGGTGCAATGGACTGGCTCTGGATTGTCTCCATGAAAATTCATCCTCATGAAAATCAGTCAACTGCAACACCTCTCACCTGCCCAAAGGCTGCCCGGGCCTGCTCAAAGCCACCCACTTGCAGTCGCTTTTTGAACAGGTCAAAAGGGTAAGTGAGGGTTTTGCTGATGAGTCCAGCGCAGCTGCCACAAACAAGGTTTTTAATGTTGCCTGAGAAGCAGAAAGGGGAGAGGATAGCGGGGAGGGTAAAAAGAGGATTAGCAAGGAGTTCTGATTAAAGATCTCAATCAGAGGTAAGTTAAAAGTTACTTTTTACAAGAAACCGAAAAGGTCCTTTAAAGTTACATCACCTCTTCTGCATAGTTTGGGCCACAGAACTTCAATCTGTATTTTCTGCATCGGGCTTACCGTGTCTGTTGGCACCAGAGCATAACAGCTCATCTGGTTCATTACCCTGATTTATGTTTTTGCTCTGCCAAGTGGCATTGCACAAAAAACCCCAGTCACCAGAGAACCTGCTGCTAGTGGATGGAAAATTTTCATGCCCCTCAGTAAAAGCTCAGTCACTGGAAATCTTGCGCTCCTGATTGCTCAAACTGATTTATTCTGGATTGGACTAAGTCACAAGTTAACGCTGCCTGATGATTTCAGAGGCTCGTAGGAAATGAGCTTTGTGATATTAGACTTTCTCCTGACAAATGTGAGTTCCCAGCAAAAAACCACCATCAGTCCCTGACATCTAAGAATAAATACGCAGACATGATATTGAAAATTCTAGTTCCTCTGCTGAAGAAATTCTATTGAGGAACAAAACCACACTGATGCTGCACACACTCTCTCTCTCAGAGAGGCACTAGTATCTAGAACTGTCAAGGTGACAGGCCACATCAGGATGAGGTTCTCTTATAATGGAGCTAGAAATCAACATAAAAATATCAAATCAAGACCTTGGCAGTTTTAAATTAGGCTAAATGAATCCTCTTCTGTAACAGCTGTGCTGGAATCTGCAGGCAGATTTCCTGAGGAAATCCAAGAGTCCTGTCCCCACAACACTAATGAAACAGACTATGCCAGCATTGTCTTCCCATGGTATCGGTAACGTCACACAGCTCAAGAAAGAGCACCCTGGCCTATGACACTTTCCCATCCATCCACAGTTCCATTATGGTTATTCCATAACAGGAGTTGTTTGCAAGCTTCACTGTACTTTTACAACATCTGTGCAGGGGTAAGAATGAGAGATGGGAAACTGAGACACTTTTCGGGTGTTGCATCAAAAAGGGTGATAGGACAGAAAACTGAGCTTCAGTCAATCTCCCAAAGTACCATTCATCCTCTCTTTCTCTCCAGATCGCAGGTATCACTGTCTCATGTGCTTACCTCCTTTCTTTCCTTCAGCTGGAATCACCCATTCAGAAAACTGTTGCAGGATGTTGTAGAAAGAGAACTGGAGACCGGCATATGGGAAGATGGCAATGATTGTGGGGGTCAAACCTCTATAGAAAGTCCGAGGCCCTTCTGTCTGGTACATCGTCACCACGGCATGGCGAACGTTGCGATAGATCTAGACAATACAGAAGAGGCTGAGTAGTGAAACAGGCTTAAAAACAGCAAACCAAAGGTCAGGTTATTTCCCAGTAATGAGGACAGGAATTTCCTGCTGCCCAAAATACAACCGACTGATTTTCAGCACAAAGCCATGAACAATGTGATTTTGCACATCTTCACACAGTATTCTCAGCTAAGCCCTTGTGACTCTTATAAGTAAACTGACAACGTAAACCTACCTCTGAGCCACAAGAGATTAATTGAAGAATGATCATTTACTCTGTACTGAAAAGCCTGGGCTGCCATAGTATCCCACATCCAAGCTGTGCTTCTGAGGGGAAGAAATGAGGCACAGAGCCGAGACCACTTGCGTCACAGACACAATTATTTATTTTTCTTTTAGCAGCTCTGCTTGCTCTTGCAACAGAATTCATACAATATATAGGGATTCTACTGCATGCTAAGTCAAAAACCAGAAACAGCTCTGATACAAACCCATGTAAGTCCAGTTATTACAGACCTAATTAGTATGGAGACCAATTCTTGCATAAATAAGAACATGAAACATGGGTGAAAGGTGACTGGTTTCAAGCATATCCCCATCATTACCTAAACACAACTCTGTGCAAGTGGAAAGTTTCAAAACCACAATGTTCAACAGACTGGGGAGCGTATTCTATACACCAACATTATCCTAATATATTTGGCATCACAACAGCTAAAATAAAAATTGAGTTATCCTGTTAAGGGCAGTTTCTGCTTTCTGGATCACTTGTCAGGAGTCAGGAGCAATCAGGAGCAGCAAAACATAATTAAGAAAGCTGTGTAAACAGCATAGAGGGTAACTTGGCAATAGTACAAACAGTGCCCAGTAATAGCCCCCGCTCCTTTACACTAACCCATAGAGTGCTACATACTTTTCAAACCCCCTGTATTCATACATATGAAATATTGCTACTGCTATGGATGATAATTTTAAAGATTGACCTCTAAGCCATACCTTCGGCTCACCCTGAGCAGCAAAGCGAGTGCGTAATGTGTCAACAGGCTGAACTGCAACAGTGGCTGTGCAAGCAGCCAGTCCACCGCAGACGAAGTGCACAAAGGAATCGCGGGCGTTGTATGAGGTGACGTTGTGCACCAGTTTTGTCAAGCTTTCAAACGCCATAAACTTGCAGAAACAAACATACACAAGTCAAGGAATCTCCCGCTCCTCTCTCGTTTCACCAAAAGAGCTCCACCCACTGCTTGTAACCACCCCCCTCCTCCCTCTGTCCTTCAAAAGTCCTCCCCGACTTGCAACCTGTTAGAACATGTGCTCAAATACCCTGTAAAAATCACTAAGCTGCCTGAGGAACATGTGGGATATTCCGATCTCTGACACTTCTGCTAAATCTTGTGTTTAGAATAATGAAAAACTCATTTTAATGCTCTACGTACCCTGAAGAGTATTTGCTATATCAGATATACTGTCCATTACTCTGTCAACCCGGTGCTCACAAAATACGCTGTTAATGTTTACAATTTAAGCATAACAATGCTGTGTAAAACACCATCATCGGCTTCATTGATTTTTTTCCTAACAAACTGTCAGGGCAACAGCATGAACAAAAGCAAATAAACTACACAGGCTTGGCACATGAACAGCTAAGCCAAGTGTCAGGAGCAAACAGGGCCTGTCTATAACACCAGATACAGACACAACTCAGTTTACTCTAGCTGTGCTCCAGGCTGGCCAGGCAGGATGTTCAGCAAGCTCAGGAATATCAACTTAGGAATTATACAACTACACATCTTTGAAACTGGAGCCAGTTTGCATCAGTACAGCGTAAACCTGGTCCTTCCCGCACCTGCCCATGCAGCCAGGTTGAAAAGGAACAAAGCAGAGTCCTACATATGTACGCTTTGCCCAGATGGTGTCTGGTCACCTTACCTGAACAGCTCCGTAGCCAACTGAAAGGAGCTGAGCAGGAATATGGCCCTTCCAGAAGGCTACCAACCCCTCCTCCTGGAAGATGCGCTGTACAGCTTGCAAGATGCCATGATACTTTGCCTGGGGGTTTCTTGGGGACAACTGCTCGATCTGAAGCTGGAGGAAAACAGAAAATATTTTCAATTCCACATGACATTTCAATAAGGTTCAAGTATCCAGTTGAGGACTTCACAACCCTGCCAGCCCACCGCTGCTAAGATAGGACGTTCTGCCTTCCCATAGGATCGTATATAGAACCGACTAGGATGTTATTTATGCAGGGCTTTAAAATAAAACCAGACGTGCAACACAAAGGAAGTCAGTAGGGATGATGGTGAAATTCAGTTATTTCTGCTCAGAGAGCGGAGAATGTTCAGAAAAACAAACTGAAAACCATCAGATGCCGTTCTAGCACGTGTGAGGTTACACAAATCGAGGCACCAGGCACATGCTACCCTGCGTGTGGTGCAGGTGAGAGCGGATTGAGTGCTCTGGCTGCACAGGTGACCGACGCACCCAGGGCAAGCTCAGCCCTAACACGCCACCACCCCATCCCCAACGCGCCATCAGGAAGGCCGATACCTGGAAGCGGATCTTGATGACATCCAAAGGACTGATGAGGACCCGAGTGACCAAGCCCGATGCTGATCCTGCCACAGCTGCTTCCACCGTGGAGACGCACCTGGCCTCAGGGTCATAGCCGACCATGCCTGCCCGGTGTCCCCGCCGCCTGGGGACAGCGAGGCCCGCGAGGCCAGGAGGCGCCTTCCCACCCCCTCACCTCACAGCCCGCCCCGCCATCCCGAGCCCCCTCACACGCCGCCCCCCGCAGCAGCCTCCCCTCTCCCCGCGGGCCCCACGGCGGGCACCGAGGGAGAATACGGAGCCCAAGGCCGGGCGGAGCGGCCGGCTGCCCGCGGCCCAGGGCAGCGGAGCGGTGCGGAGCGGCGCGGGGAGCTCCCCGCCTCAGGGCCGCCTCAGCCTCCCGCCGGCGCCCGCACTGCGCCTGCGCGCCGCGGGGCACGCCGGGAGTTGTAGTCCCCGCCGCCCCGCCCTGCGCCTTCCGGCATGGCGGGCACGGGCACGGCTCGCCGCTGGGCCGGGCCGGGCCGGGCGGCGCTAACGCGGGCGGGGGTTCGGCTTTGGGGCGGGGGTCGGCTCTTCCTGCAGCCCGCCAGCGGCTGTGCTGAGCCGGGCAGCGCCCGTAAGGCCACAGGTTGCTCGGCCCCCGGGCCTTGGCCGCAGCACCCAGCGGCTGCCATCCCTCTGCGGAGCGCCAGCGAGGAGCCCCCAGCCCTGCGCGGGCACCCAGCCACCCTGGCGAGCGGCTCCCTCACCGCCTCACAAACAAGCCCAGCGCCCTCGCTGGCACAAATGAAAAATCACCAACCACAGGAATATCCAGGCGCTTCTGAGAAACCACAAAGCCCTTGCCTACATCTGTGTTTGAGGATAATGACTAAGAGCAACTGTTAATCAACAACCCAAACCCTCCCGTGGGCCTTTGCCTCTCGTGTATTAAACCAGGCGACAACATCCACAGGCATTTCCCTGACAGAAGCGGAGCTGGGGAGCTGCAGAGCCAAGGGCTCCAGCCAGGCACCCTGCAGGTGTGCCCGCACCCCTCCCTGGCACGGCTCAGCACCTCTCCTTCTTCAGGTGACACAAGTGACAGCGACCTGCGAGGCACTGACCAAGCAGAGCACAAGATCCTGCGACCACCCGAGCCATGGCTACTGTGCTGGCACCACCCACACACCCATCTCCTCTCTCCTTCAGCACAATGCTCCAGAAATATATTGCTCTCCATCACTGGCTCCTTACAACCTAATGGTCTGTACCACAGAGGCACTTGGGCAGTTCAATAAAAAGCTTAGAAAAAAGCAAGAGAAGAAATAGTGAAGTGCCACCCTCCTCTTCACCTGGTAGATCCACGCCCTTCAATCCTGGAGGCGCCACCATCATGCCCTCTCCACCTCCTTGCTGTTCACCATGGCACACGTGCCAAGTGACACGGCGCTCTGTTGGCTTGGAAGAAGAATGACTTCTGCCAAGCATGCTGAGGTTGAACTATGATGCCAGCCTAAGCACTTCGGACCAAAGTGCACCTTTTACAGCTTTTCTCTCCCATAGCAATTTAATATCCTATAAATTAGCTCGCTCTGTCATATTTTGGTCAGTTAACTGAAATAACAGACAGATGCTCAAGTGAAGAATTCAATGTATATTTATTATTCACAGTTAATTACTATCTACCAAATGCTGCTGCAGAGTTAAAGGATTAAGTACATAGGCCTTTTTTATTTAAACACTGATTTTTTTTTTTAATATATATACACACACAAGACATATGTCTGCAAGGCTGCATGATATACACCAATTCCAAAATAAGGAAACAATCAAATGGTCCAGGTGTAGAATGCCATAGATTCCTTTTCCAATCACTTTACAAAGAAGGAAGAAAGTGAGTAACAGCTAGCAAGGAGAGGGGGAGAAAGTAATACTCTACAGGATAGCTCTCTCTTTCATCTGCTGGAAAATTAAAGTGTAAGGCAGAGTCCATCTCAGGAATAAAACATTTGTAACACTTAGTACAAAAAAAGGCACCCTCCAACAAAAGATTGCCCGTGCTTAGCCAGGGCGGGAGGAGATCTCCGCTGTAGTTTTTGGATTCGTTGGTGGGGTGATCCAGCCAAATGGCCATTGAAAGGAAAAATAACGCAACTGAAGATTGGCACAGAGAGCGGTGCGAGCTGATTGCTTTCCTTTCCGTCCAATTTAATGTCACACTGCTCTGGTGGAGGAGCAAATGGCCACAATAAATGCCATTATGGTGCGGGGTGGGGATTACAGTCATCACACAGCCTGCTGTGAATGGGGAGCGGGGTGGGGGGAATCTACTTCAACAGTAACACTGACCTGAGGAGGGAGGAGAAACTGGAGAACAGTGATGGCAACCCCACTTTTCAAGAGCAACACGACTGCAAATACTCCTTATCCAGGCCAAAGAGACAGGCTGATTACATGCATCATGTAGAAACATTCACTAATAGCATAAAGTTTTTTCAAGCACTATTTTTCTTGAGGTTTCTCTGCATTATAAAGTTTTCCATCAAAGGAATGTACATTTAATAGGACATCTCAGGGCTATTATTTCTCAAATTTCCCCCTTAACCCTCCCTCCCCAAAATATTCTTCCTCATTATCCCTGGTCATAACTTCCCCCTTTCTCTTACTTCTTTTGAGGCTCCTGGTTGCAGCTCCCCACCTCTCACAGCAGCCTAAGCTGCCACTTGAATGCCGTGATTTTATTTCCCTTGGAACAAGGGAAATTGAACAGTAAGACAAATCTTAAGATTAAAGCTCCATCTCTGTTTGTAGATTTTTCTCAAATGTCCATTGATAAAATCAACCCTCTTTTACACCCTTCCCCCAAAAGTATTTATTTACACATAGGCAGAAAAAAAAAACCCCTCTGAAAAGCTCTGGACTGTCCTTTTAACGTAAGAAATAATAAAAAAGAAAATAAGGGAAAGGCACTATGGAAAAAATTACAGAATGTGCTCAACCGTACACCTTTAAGAAAAAACAAAAAAGCTGTCAGCGCAGCATTAACAGACTTCAGTTGTACATTGGAGCTTCTCAAAAGCAGGTCTGTGACTCAAAAAAACCCACAACAACACAGAACAAAAAGCCACAGAACTCTTCTCCCTTCCTCTGCTTGCAAGCTGCTGAGCTTGAGAAGAAAGTGCCAGAGGAGAAGAGACAATAAAAATTCGATTAATACCTCATCTTTCCCAGGCAAGAAGAGCTGAATGTTGAAGGCAAAAGCAGAGACTGATGATTTTTGTTTTTTTTTTAAAGGCAGGACTGTGGATTTGGTTCTTCTCTCATGTCCCTTCATGTCAAATGAAGACCATTTGCAGAGAGAGAAAATACCAGCAGAGTTTCTCCCTTTTCCTTTAACTGCATGGGTAGGACTTTATATGGCATTAAAACTTCATGCACTGATGGACAGAGGAGGAAGGGGAAACAAGAAGAGTGAACAAAAGGGGGTAACCCAGGAGCAGCTGAGGAAATTTGTTATTTTCATTTTTTTCTCTTTCTCTTTTTCTTTTTTTTTTTTCTTTTTTTTTTAAAGATAAGTTTTGGTGTGTAAGTTGAACTCTTCCCTGCCTCCCCCCCCCAACCCTGCCACCTGCCCCCGCCCCCCCCACCCCCCCCCCACAAGTTCCGTACTGAGTGAAGGAGGATCACCTCACGGTGAAAGATGACTCAGGTTTTATCGCCGTGTGATTTTAGGTCACTGGCTGCAGTTAGGCTCTGTATGTGTATTTACTGTTTCTCTGGTTTCTTTAAATAATCTCTAATATTTATCTCTAGATGTTCCGGTTCACCGGGGTCACGTAGTTGCGTGGAAACATGCCCGTCTGTCCGTGGCAGGCTCCCTTCCACCAGTTGGGGTCAGAATTGTCAAGGACTTGGATAAAGTCTCCGCGACGGAAGCCCAGCTCTCCTTCCTCCTGGGGATCAAAGTCAAACAGGGCCTGAACGTATGTTGGTTGCTGAAAGGGGAAAGAAAAAGATACACGAAGTGAGAATCATCCACAGCGCTCTAGACATCTGCTCCCTCAGGCAGGACTTTAACTTACGCTGGAGTTTAACAACAAACATTTGGGTTGTTTCATTTCCCTACAAGCCAGCTTCCAATATCTGTAACAAGGCGTTAAAATAGGAAAGTACAGTCTAGAGAAGACCTTACAGAAAAGTCAGCTTTCTGTGAAAGAGCAGAAATAAAGATAGCACACGACTCAAATGTTTTCCTAATATTTTCCAGTCTTCATGACCTACTGTAAATCTGTAGGCTATTGCAATACAGTAGTCTCTTTGCTAATTCATTGTGTTTTCACCAACAGACATTATGAATATAACTGATCTACCTAACACAAAGTTGTTGATACACAAAACCTGGATGTTGGCATTTTACACATTTTCCTTAAAACTCTCAAGTATCGAGAAATTCTGTCACAGAGCATTTTGCCTGGTCAGCAAATACTTCCATCCTTACGGAAAAGCTAACAGTCTACTTAAAATAGACTTGCATTCCTAAAATCAGGAAGGTATCTTCATGCTTGTCATTTTCAGTCAGCTCTTCTCTCACCCTCTGTTTCACTGACCCAACAGTGCAGAGCCAGATGTTAGTTCGGACAAACCGGTGCCCACAGCACCTGGAGAGCAGTACGAATTCCACACCCCCTGTCTTCAAGCTAGAACTAGAATGCTGCACAAGGAAGCAAAAGGATTTATCCAAAAATGACAAAAGATCCAGTTACATGCAATGTAACATTCTGATTGCTCTGGGAAATGGAACAAAACAAAGAGCTAGAGATGCATACACAAGCTGCTCCGCTGGCACGTAGCAGTAGGTTTTGGTTTCTCTTAACACTGGCTAGATCCAAACCAGATCCATATGTTACTACCTGCAACCACTTCCTCAGGAAAAACCAGTGCCAAAGCTTCACCGGCTACTGAGGTGTACAGTTCTGGCTATAAACCAGTATAAATAGAACTATCCTTTCTTACTATGTCCTAAACGAGGAGTAAACCTCTTTTTAATGCACAGGAATCAGATGACCTTCCTGCAACAGTATCCATAAACATTAAGACAAGCCACTAGTTCACACAACAGTAACACTTTGCCAGGACTGAGGGGGAGACTGAGGGGAAACATCCAGCTTATCCACCAGTATAATACTGGCTGCAGGATCTAAAGACACACTTTCACACACAAGAAAAATGTCAGTCAGCTTCCTTCCACCCCTATTTATTTAAGATGCAATCCCACTTCAGACTGTGGTTGCAATAGTTCATGAAGTGCATTCTATGAAGACACTTCTCTTACCTGTGGCACCTGTTCAATGTCCCGGAGAAATATTTGCTGGTTCCTGGAGACAGATGTGGATCTGTGATAATCTACCAGCTCGTTCAAAGAATTGAACTTCACCACCCAGAGGAAATATTTGCCAGCCCCATCTCTAAGCACCTTGAAGTGCTGCACATCATTTCCAAACCTGTGCGGAAAGAATGAAGAACGCAAAAAAAGCATATTATTAGTCACCGAGTACTCCTCTTTTGGGATTGTTGGCACAGAGTTTGGAACAAAAATGTCCTTCAGGGACCAGTGCAAACTGTCAATGACACTGATAATATAGATACCGATTGGCTGCTGTAAAAAAGATGTCCACTTGTCAATTGCATTTTACAGAAATCAGTGATGAGAAAAATGGAATCCAAATACTGAATTTATTTTGAAAAAAAACCCACAAGATTCACGCGTACTTTTCTTACAATAGGGCTTCAGTTTAAAACCAGCTTTTCAAACCACTCTGAATCTGCAGAAGTTTGAGGTCTGTTTGTAAAGGATTTCTGGTGTCACAACACTTTATCTTGGATGACATGCAATATTTCAGCTACTTTACACTACGTTGCCACATAGCTGGCATCCGGTACATGTACTACTTCATGTGTGCATAAAGTCACCTGAGTCGCTGAAGACAGCGCACAGAACACCAAGGACACATGCCGTGGGCT
Source organism: Falco naumanni (assembly GCF_017639655.2). Lineage (NCBI taxonomy): Eukaryota > Metazoa > Chordata > Aves > Falconiformes > Falconidae > Falco > Falco naumanni. Next base: position 119,568,259 of record NC_054054.1, on the reverse strand, counting down.
TTGCAGTACAAATACCAGATCACATTTACAGTAGCTGCACCATGGTGCCTTCTGCTTCACGCTCCCAAATAGAAAATTTTGAAGTCAAACAGTACAAGCACTTTGCTTTAGCTCTTCACCCACAGCAATTTCACAGCAGTTTAGGTTTGTGCTGCTCTTGGCCTGTACTTCTCAGAGTCTCAGTCCCTGCCTCACACAGCACCACTCTGTGAGTGATAATTCAATACGTAAGCACCAGTCCCATCATAGGTAAGTTACTGGAAAAACACTGCCACGGGGAGGGGGTAGGATTGTCTCTTTTGGCAGGAAGTCTGGTCTTATGCAAAAGACTGTCTTGCAAAACAAAAGGCTCTCTCTATTCTTTAAAAAACAAAAAGAAAACAAAAAAACCCCAACCCCCCCAAAATGCTCAGAAGGTTATGCTGCACATGTAATGCAGCAACTAACTCTGTGTTAACAATTCTTTCTGACAAATAATGGCATTCAGCTGAAGCTACTTTTCCAACAACTTTATTCTGAATAAAGAGGAAATCCAAAGAGGTCCATTGGGATTTTCCAGATGAATGGCACTTCGGTATTTTTACTTCAGTCTAAAACACTGAAAACAGAAGACAACTGTTCCCCACTTGGCATGCATAGCTTCTATACATTGGCTGAAAAAGTAGGCACTATCTTGGCTACAAAGCTAACACTAAAGGACTCATGAATACTGCCCTCTGCTTTGCCTTCCTCAGCCTGAGAGCTTCGCACCATTTCAAATCCTGCAGATCGCTGTTTAGGAAAAAGACTTCTAAATTAAACAAACAGGGGGGAAAAAAAAAAAATCAACTGAGAAATTACCACCAGATGGCAACACTAAACTGACAGGCAAGCAGAGCTGTGCTATCATAACTTCATGTTTCTTAAAGGAATGCACTTTCTGGAATGAAGCTTCCATTCATATCTGGTATTCCAGCTCAGCTGATTATATCCAAGCCAGAAATATAAACATCTCTAACATCAACAGCTTTAATCCAGTCTGTTGGTATGACTCAGTGCTACTGTACAGGACGGCAAAAATTTGGTTACAGACCAAAGATGACCAGAAAAAAAAAATTAACACCCTAAACATGTTGAGACAGATCACTGATAGCCACAGAAAACAGAGCAAACTACGAATTGTGCATGGATGATCAAAAATTATTGTTAGGTTCTAAAGAAAATCTTGTTCATTTCTGATAGGAAAGAGGAAGATTACAGAAAGTAAAAAAGCCCAGCAAAATCAACTGCTGAGGATAGAATCCCTCCTACCCCCAAGCCACATTAAATTACATCACATCCCCCTTCATGTTTCTAATACCTCTATCTTACAGTGACTTCAGACGGGCAAGAGGGGTATTATGTGGGTCATGGCTAACTAGCAGGCTCCTGCTGGTTAACAGCCAGTACTTCTAGTATGGTTACTCAAGGATGAGAACTGCTCCTTCTCGCTTCACTGTTATTAGACTGAGTTTCTCTACCAACGTGGACCCCACTTGTGAGAGATCGAAGAGGCCTCTGTTTTCACAGCTACATGTCCCAGTGCTAGACAACATTAATATCCCCAAAGCACATGTCAAGCAGACATGATAAACATATTTGGAAGTGTACTATACAGAGAGAAGAGTAATAACTTGTACTGCAGAAGAGGAATGAAGAAGGATGGGAGAAAATACATACACACTGGGCACTCTGTAGCTGTAAGGAGGAGAAACAGGATGCACAAATAAACCAAGAGAGAGTGCCTGGGACTACATGAGCCGGAAAGCAACGTGCCACCACATCAGCCCTGTGGGCTCATCACAAACCAGAACGTATATATTTGTTCTGTTAGAGGAGGAGTATCACTGGAAGGACAGAAACATGACAGAGCATCTGGAAGATTATTCCTGCTTTTCAGCATTGCCAATCACCCGCCCTTTACTGACTAGTCCAAACGAGCAGTAGATGGCCTGATTACCCCACATGATTGCTTCTGGGCATTACTTACTTGACTGAGAGGGAGAAGTCCCCAGGAGCGCTCTCACTCTCCCTGATAAGGAAGGCACCGTCGTGTCTTTGTTTGCCTAACATCTCTTCAGCCTTTGCTCGGGGAATCTTTCCAAAAAACCACCTGCGTAGCAAGGAAAAGAAAACAATAGGGAAAGTTAAGAATGTCAATCCTTTCATGGAGGAACCAGACATAGATATTCACACAAAGATGAAACGACTGCTAACAGAAATAACTACACTGCACCTCCCTGCCACTGCAACACAGGCTACTGAACCCATGCAGCTTTTCACAATGTTTCGTCCCAGCAAGGAAGCAACCATGACTCGTTAAGTAGGTGCTTGCAATAGCCCTATTTCATCCAATTTTGCAATGTGCTAAGAGTGAAATCCTCAAATTACAGGATTTATTTTCAGAGGTGGAAAAAAAAAACCCACTCAGAATTTAATGCATTATTCACATTGTTTCGCACTCCAGTATATCTACAGTTTAGCATATAAAACAACACAATGAGAACCTAATGTACACAATTGCTTCACAGCAAAGTCCTGCTTTGTGAGACTAAGATGACTACCCTGGGAACTTGCTACAACCTTGGACAAAATTAAAAGGTCTACTGTGGTCTGCACTGTTATCTTAGTAATTAGACCTCATAACCTCAACCTAAAGATTAAATGCCTAGCTCAAGCAAGAAACTTGAGTCCCTTCCTCTGTCACTAAGAAATGAAGTCTCACGTCTCTACATGTGAAGTTTTAATTGTTCAAACTGTATGATGCCATCAACTCTGAGACAATGAAGTAGTCCTGCACTACTGGCTGGTCACTATTGAACTTCCCTATGATAAAAGCACCATTTATTTCACTATTAGTACCCAAAGATAATCAGTGAGGGGTAATTACACAGTCTCCTTTATTACTTAGGCCTTCTAAGGATAAGTCACCCATGCTGAAGCCATGATTTACAGAGCAGAAAATATAGAAAATTTAAGTTATTAAGAATTAAGCACGAAACCATCAATATTTTAGCAGGTAGAAATGTTTTAAAAAAACAATAGTATTTGCAAAATGCAAGGGAAACGTAGAAGGAAGATCCTGTCTATAGATTGACCCATCCCGCACAAGTGGAAAGTGCATTTTAACAACAGCAACTGTTTGTCTATTTTAGATCAGGTGGTAAAACATGACTGCTTCAGCAGAGAGAAGGAGTAGCTTCATTCAGCAACTGGCTGTTCCTGCAGCCCAGAGTCCAATCCTCCTGACCCCTACCACAGCACTGCAGTCAAAGACGGTATCGTGTCAGAAAGCTAAGGCAGGCAGGAGCGGAGTTACACGCAGACCAAGTGAGCAAAGTTCCCTCAAAGTCTCTCTCTGCTTCACTGCAGAGGAGTGCAGAGCTGGGCATGCCATTTGGTTCTAGGAAAGATGCTGGTAATATTTTTTCAGTAGCCTCTTTTCTTGCTTTCTCCTACAGTTCGGACCATCTAGCAGTCACATGAAATAGCTGCACCATAGAAGCCACATCTGAAGTTCGTGAGAGCAGCACAGAAATCAAAGCCACAGGCTGACCACCTCCACACACACTTCAGGCAACCAGATAGTCAGCACTGACCAAACAGCCCCCCGTCACGGGATTCTTACCCACATTTACATCTGCATTTCCAAACTAATCCAAGATTAAAGGCAAACAAGGGCTGAGTGAGTGGTAGGTCACATGGCATGGGAAAAGCAGAACCATCTTCACAACCAAAAAGTACAGCTTTCAGTTCTGAGTAACAGATCACACAGGATAGAAGCACTTACCACAGCCTGTAAGCATGCAGATGATTGACCTTAGAGGAGAGCATTTACTAACAAGCTCCACTCACAAAGTTTACTTTCTACAGCGAAGGTTTTGGTGCAGCAGTAAGACAGAAGTTGCAGAACCCTCCCTGAAACAGTTGTTCTTAAAAGATGTCACAAAGTCACATCTCTAAGAGCAAGCTATCTCTAGAGATGAAGGAGGCCCAATTATTCGATTACCAGACTTGCCAGCTCCTGGTAGCTCTCACTAACTGCCTTCAATATCTGCTCACCACAGGAGGCTACACAAAAGCACATTCCTGTATTATATCAAGGTTGATTATGTATTTCTACTATATGCAACATACTCAATAAAACAGCTCTAGAACATCCCCCTTGTAAAAGGGGTATTCACTCTATTTAGCTATGCAGCTCCATTACGAAAAGCATTTTGGCACTGAAAATGATACATCTTGTGTTCAAACTTGGTTTCCGTGATCACCTATACGTGTTTTACTTGCAACGCTTGCTGTGTACTTTTTATCCCCTGGAATGGAAAAGAAAAGTTTTCTTTCACAATGATCCTATTTCCAGTGAAGAACTTCAGGGCATTCAGTACTTTCTTGGTGGTTTAGCATCTGCGCCACTTCTCAGCACCCAAGGTGGCAGGGAGGGAGTGCCTACCTGTCTCACTGCACTCTGCTGCCTTCAAACTCAACCAAGAGAAATGTTTATGTGACACACCTTCAGAATTCCAAGGTAGTATTTTGTTCCCTGGGCTTTGGGCACAATTGTCATAAAGATAAGGAAGTCTTGATTTTTGCCTCTACCAAATGTTACATGCAGCAAGCTTTGTGTTATGTTTTTAGATATCTTGCCATAGTCCTTGTTTACAAAGTGTTTCCATTCTGTTTAGTTCTCAAATAATCTCCATTATTTACATATGACTTGGAAATGAAAGCCTCATCTTAAAAAACCCAAAACCCGAAACACCTCACCCATTTCTGTAAAATAGAAAGCAAGCCTGAAAGCTCAACAGAACGTCTATCATACTTCCTGAAGTATACCCTATTTTCTCCCTAGATTTTACTGAATCACCACAAACTAGAAGTGTATAATTCGATTGAAGGAAGTAACATTTCCAAAGCAGCAATATCAAGTTCTTATTCTGCCAGCTGTTTCTAAGGCACTGTAAACAGAAAGACTAAAAATCGTTCACAATTCTTGAACTCCCTTGCAGTTTTATGACTTTGTTACCACTTAGCCAAAATAAAAGGAGCTTGAATTCTAAATATAAAAAAGATGAAAACCCCACAGATGAAAGAAACAAAGGAAAGTTATTTTGCAGGACTGCTCTCTACTTAAGAACGCACTTCTACAGCATCAAGTATTGTGTACATATGAATCTTTGCTGCAGAATGACTGAAAAAAATAATAAAAATCACACATGGAGAATTAGGCCAAAGAAACTGTCCACAACACTCCCACAGCTTCCCTGCTGAAGGGCTGAGCTTGATAACACTTCTCTCCAGCTAGCTTTGTAATGTAAGTGAAACTCATCCAGTCAGCACCGCAAAACCAAATCCAGGCATTACTGCTGATGCTGCACAGCTAGAGGGAGATGCATTGATTGGTACAACACAAAGTTCACATTGCTTTCAGACTCGCTTCAATAGGCAGTTTGGCAATTCTTCTGCCTTTCCTTAGCACAATCACGTAGCTTGGCTGATTTCCTCCACGTTAAGTTACGATATTGCAAAGTGAGACTGCAGCAGTTATCTTCAAGAAAAACAGATTACAAACACCCTGAGCACTCACACCGTCAGTCTGATCCAGGCTGCTTCCTAAACGGCAAATTCCTCCCCTGCCCCCTCCAAGAGAGAAAAGTAGTCCTGCCACCGAACCGCCCCGTTGTGCCTTCACAGGAAGCCTCCCTGCCCAGAGTTTCCTGCAGCTCTTCTCTGAGTGTCATGCCTCTGTCTACTTACATCTTGGCTTCGTTAACTGACGTGGCAATTCAGGTTAACGCTTCAGAACCCAGGTAACTCAGCTGGTGACCAAGGCGTGCCACATGTTCCTTTCAGCTTCATTTGCGATTAGTTACAAAGGAAGCTAAGATTTGCAAAATAGAAGCAAGAAACACTGCATTTAAGACTAGCTGTGGGGCTGGAGGATTTAGTCTCATATCCTAGGACAGGATTTAAAGCCATTTTCAGTTGCTTTCTTTCCAAACCTCCTTGAAAAGCCCTCACGCCACCTTCCCACAACTGAGAAAAGGAACATTCTCTTTCTCACTCCTAGTCAGCTGCCTGCAATTTGCTTTTTGTATGACCTGTCTGACTGGAGAGCTCTGCACTACAGCTAAGCAAACATTATACTATAAAAACTTTTGCATAATTTCCCAGGGTTGTTAATGTACTAGTTAAGACTCCCAGCACTGCTGACACACAGAGCTAACTCATCCAGCTGCCGTCAGCAGTTTAAACATCTTCAGAAAAGGTCAAATTAACTATGCTTAAAAACCACTAGCAAATTCACCCACTTGCAGGCTCAGATATTGTTCATTCCCTTTTGATATCAAAACCGAAAAAACTAACAGCTGTATCTCTCTCAAACAAAATACCTGCAAAACTGCTATAAGATGACGTATGATGATTCAAACCAAAGAGGGAGAAATGGCAATGAGAGAGAGATCCCCAGCAGACTAGCGTGATCAGGGTAAACTAGACACATTACTGCAGCAGACAAGGCTTTAAACAATTTCAGAATTTTGTGTGTTCTTGCTTCACTTCCCACTTGGCTGCACTAAAGCAGTATACGTCCTCTTCTTGGGGCACCGTCCCACAGAAGCTCCCTTCTCCCATTTCAAGAGACCCCTTAGAAAAATAATTCTTTTTTGGATTTAACTGCAGTATCTTCATGATATAATCACAGTCAACAATTAACAAATCAATCATCAGGTTTTTGTAGGCAACAAACACTACAGCTTCTCGTAAAAACCCTAATTACAGGTTTTGCTGTTCCTTCCTAAACCTTTTCTCGCTTTTGAATCTGTTACCCAGAGCTTGCTGTTTTCTTGTTCAGATGTTCAAGGATCTCAAAGCTTGGCAGAACCAGAATTTAATAGAAGACAGCAGAAATATATGAACTAACAAAAGGCACATAACCATTCATGAAGTGCTACTATTTTCATATGCTAGATTCTTTACACTAAGAGGAAATGTTCAAATTAGTTACTCAAATACAGTTCTCTAGAGTTGCAAAACAATGCCAGTGTACTTGTGTAACAGTACACACTCTCTGAGGTCAGTCTGTTTTGTGAGGAAGGTTTTGGACCAGATGACTGTTAGAGGTCCTGTCTGACCTAAACAGTTCTGAGATTCTATACTCAGGATTTGATGTAGACATACTAAGAATTCAGCTCCAAATATCCTTAAACATTTTTCTGTTGAGCTGTGAATCCACAATTTTTACTCTTATCTGCTATGCTAAGTAAAATAGAGAATCATCACAAGAACACAGTCGCTCTTTTTCCAGGGGCAGTGGTGGTGACAAATCTCTACCCCAGTGTTCTGCTGGTTTATGCCTGCCATTGCCAAGATAGTCCATCTGACCCTACAGCAAAACACCAGAAAAGTTTCCAAAAATACCCTGCTGTATAGCTAGCTGTGAAATGAGTTACAGTAAACAATACCACCAGAGATAACACTCTATAGCCATACATTTTGGTAGATCTGGCAAGGTATGCTTTGCAAAGTATTCAGCAGAAAACCTTCCTTCTGTGGAGAGGATGTGCAAAAGTAAAATCAAGGGAGCCTATCACCAAAGCTCTACTTACGGGTGTGGTTTCATTTCTATGTAGTTCTTGGGAATGAAGCCGTCTTTTCCATTGAGTTCTGCCTTGTACCAATTCTGATCGCATTCTTCATTCAAAACCTGAAGGAAGCAAACAAAAAATAAGCTTAACACATTTCAAGACACAGCAAAAAACCGATGAAGCTACTAGCTTATTTTTCCCATTCTTGTTTCAGAGACTGCTCTTGTAAGATGAGCCTATTAAAAAAAAACAAACCTGTGCTAGTCATCCTACTCCACTGTATCTCATGAATGTTTGGAACTGTTGTGAACAAAAAGCTGAATGAGTAATTTAAAATAGCCAAAGGATTTTAGTGCCAAACCCCCATGCTTTAGTGAGAAAGTCACTGTAAGTCCACAGGTACTTTTAACAGGATAACTAGACTGAGATCCGTGCCAAAGATTAAGTTGTCTGTCATCACCAAAAACTCTGCCCAAAATCTGCAAGCCAAGAAATTCCATATCTTTATCACTTCTAACAATCGCTTTTTCCTGAATTCAGCTGACAAACCTGATGCTCTCAGCAGAAATGTGATTTTATCCAGCTTTTCTGCATTTGCACTGGTTGCACACTGAATATGTTAAAGATTCTAGGCAACATCTACATTATAAACCATTTTACAAGAAAACTCCCTCATGATGTTAGTACAGGCTCAGCTGCAGATCCAACTGACAGCTTCAGCTGGTTTTGCTGATACAAGTTAAAACCAGGTTAAATCAGACAGCATAAACAGTGACCTGCCTGTTGAGCATTTTTTATGTTAATAAAGTTAAACACATACAAACAACAAAAGTAGATGAACAAAGATGTCCGTCCCCCTCCCTTTAAAGGGATACTTTTCTTGCTATAACTTTATTCTAAAACGAATGAAAGATCAGCAGTCACAGCAGAGAAACCACAAGAACAAGTAGCTTTAAAAGCACAAATTGCTATTTCAAAGCATACTTGCTCTATAAACTTTGTTGTTTTATTTTTCATTGAAATTCTGCCAACTGGTACAGTGCAACAGGCAAGCCTGGTCCGCTAACTGAAAGTAGTCTCCCGAATAAAGTGGTATTATGTTCTGTAAATAAAGCCATGCTATAGTTTGAAACTACCTCCTCAAAAAGATGTTATTTGGAGACATACTACAGAACCTGCCTCCCCTTTAGAATTAAGCACCACACCACTGCTTTTCCCTGGACACTTTCATTCCTTCTCAGCTTCCTGAGGTTCTTCAAATTGGCGACAATGGCCAACAAAAGCTGAATCTGGTTTTGTTTTTTTTTAAAAAAAAATATATATACTTAAAGCCTCAAGTCACAAAAGCAGCACATGATTAGCATTGGCTGAATGTGGGAAGATGAGGAAATGCAAAGAGAAAGAAAACATGAAGGCAGATCCAGAGATCACATACTACATACACACAGTTATGGTGAAGGTATCCACCAAAACCCCAAAATCTTCATAAACAATTACAGCAGTTTCTGATTCCCCCTCCCCCCCAATCTCACTAAGTTTCTTTTTTGGAAAGGTGATGAGAGGAAACAAACAAACAAAAAACCTCAAAAGGAAAAGCAGACAAGAATTTACAGGCGCAGGCCTTAAATTTCTTACAGCTGATGGAAGTGCTTCAAACTCTAATCACCATAAGTTTGCTGCCTTTCAAAAATACATGACATATCAACACTTTGATCTGCCCCACTGTTGCCCGCTACGTCTAAAAGAGAAGAACCTCAACATCTACCAAAATGAAATCCAATAAAGCTAAAAAGAGAACAGAATCTGAATTTCCTCAGTGAATTACAGCGCGTAATGTTACCCGGCTGCTCCTTAACTCCCAACTGAAGATGCTGATGGTAGGATGGACCCCCCGCAGGCAGCAGCACTTCCACTGGGGAACTCTCATAGTAGCAGGGACACATCTACAAATCTTGGGGTGAGCAAAGATATGTACCTTTACGGCCCAATTCAGGATATTTTCAGTGGAAGAGACTTTATATACTTAAAAGATCCTAAGTACTTTTATATGGATAAAAATATTGAAGCTATCTTTTCTGCAGTTACTGCTCTGGGCTCCAATTTATTTATTTACAAGCATTGTTTTAGCATGCATTACAGTTCAGCCATTTAGCAAGAACGATTTGACCACAGGTCATGAGCAGTTCAAGTGTGGCTCTGTTACAGGCTCTGAGGTAAAAGCTTGCACATGGAGAGTTGATGCACATCAGCTGACGTCTGCTGAACTGCCTTTAAGCAAGAAAATGGTGCACATCTTTCACAACCACTGTGCTGAGAGACAGACTTCTGTGCAGAAACTGATTCGACTCCAGAATACAAAATACGGGTAGGTAACACCAGCAGGCAGCTCTGGGATACTGAGCAAGGAATATGGAGATTAAAAACAGGTGTGTAAAAAAGCAAATTGCATAGACTAGGGAGACAGAGGGCACAGGTTGAAGCTCAGATCTGCAACTCAGGCACACAAAGATTTTGGCACATTGGCTTCAATGACCAGGAAGTTTGGCTGTTGTATACCTCGACCACCATCACTAGACTCGTTTACAATGTAAGAGAAACAAATATGACATTTTGATGTGATTTCTAATAATCCAAACCTTATGTAATAACATGCATTCCCTTATCAAAGATAGCACAGATCAAACCTTTGACATGACTGTGTACCACAAACTCATTTCATTACCAGTAGCAGTTAAGGGATATAGCAGTTTGTTCTTTTTCCAATCAAAAAACCCACCTGGTAAAGTGTAGCTTCATATGAAGAACACTACCACATATTTGTGCTTTTGGCAGTAAGTATTAAAAATTATCAGAAATTCTAATGCCCAAATGTAAATTATTTTAATGAGTTTTATCTTGCTCTGAAGATATGCTAATGGATTTGGAGGAGCCAAATCACATAGGGCTTGGGGTACTCATTAATGCTTGGCCTGAAGCCAAATGCCATCGAGGGAGCATTGCTGAGGCATGCATTAAGCTTTCTGCCTGGGAAAAAAAACCCCAAACCAAACCAAAAAAAAAAAAAAACCAACCCAAAAAACAACAGCTTAATAAAAGGCCGAGTTAGGTGAACTGCCCACACATATGCACGTGCAACCTGTTCAGGGGACTTCTGCTGTAATAATTAATCCTCCACAGCTCCCCCCTTCAGTGGCTTTGTTTGCTCCAAGGACTTTTTCCTGCTTCACACCCCGACTGACTGACATATCTCCATAGCCAGTTGTCCTTTCTAGGACCGTTCAAACTAGCTGTCACAGCTCCATTCACACCCTGGCAAACGGCCAGACTATCCATGGCCTATATTATATACCAGGGAGCTTATACACACACAGTCACCCTGTAAACACCCTTGTTTTCCCCTTTCTGGGTCTTTCAGTGTGCACTCGTCCAGAGGCGATGGCATGTACTGTTTTGTTTACAAAGTTCCACGACCACATATTTCAAGAGAAGTCACCTCCATAACACAGCTATCTGCAAAATCATTTTTTCTGACAGCCTCTTCAAGACACTGCTGGAGCAGCTCCCAATGCTTAGTCAAGCAAAAGTGACTTGTACTGAAGTACCTTAAATTCAGGACAACTTTGCAGTCACGTGCACAAGGCTGGAATTCTGGTGGCTGCTATGAAGTTCTGTAGCTATTATGACAACTATGGAAGAGTCATGTAAAATTTCAGCTTTCCAAAACAACTTATGCCACTAACATCCATTAGTGAAATACAACTGAAAAGTAAGTTGGGAGCACGCCTAAGAACTCTGCACTGGTGTATCCAGCTTAGACATTTACAGCTGACACTGCTCTCTCTTAAATTGTAAAGCCACTGAAATGAAAGAACTGACTTCAAGTAATTAAACCATTTTTCTGCAAAATATTTTAAGAAAAGCATCCAGTAAATCCATCTGTCCCATACCTCCAACTGGCCTCCAAGTGATTTCCAGAAAATAATTAAGATTAAAATTTATCATCTGGATACTTTAAAAAAAGTGTTATGCCTCTGAGAAAAATAAAGACTCTTGACTGAACTACAGTGATATTTTCCCAGACTTACCAAAACTATAAAATTTAGTCCAAGTACTGCACGTATCACTGGATTTTACTTTGAAATTTTCCCCAAGTAGAAATAGATACAGATAAATTCAGCAACAAAACAAAACTTAAAGATTCACTGCTCCAAACCGAAACAGCTTTGGAGTCTGCAAAAAAAAAAAAAAAACGTAAAAGGAACACACACTTATTTTATCTCTACAACTGTTAAAACCCGTTGCTTTTTGTATAAGTCAAAACGTAAAGCGTTCCTCTGCAGCCAATCCCCTTGGCTGCTATAGATCTAATCAAGTCTATGCCAGAGGGACCCTTCCTTTCACACTGGGGCATCTGTGCCTGAGAGGAGGAAGAAGGAAGGATATTTTTAGCCACTACATTTGAACACATACTGCCATGTGATGTCCTCCGTCTGCAGTCAGCCCTGTTTCACAGTAGTAGTGGCTCAACTGCTGCCCCTCAGTTTCTTAGTTTGATAATAGACCTCTTATCAACAAAAGCCCATCTGTTCCCATGGAAATGGAGAAGGGGCACCGCTGAAGAGCTGCACAAAGCAGTTCCCAAGTTTTAGCTAGAACAGTTCACACAGGCGTCCCCAGCAATTTTCAATTCCATACCTAATGAGTATTTCTAAGCACAGCTTTTCCACCCCTGTGAATTGCTGCACCAGTCTTGATCCTCTCAAAACAAAACAACTTTCAGGAACACGCAGGCATTAAACTGGAACACAACAAGCAGGACTGGCATCTCAACTCTCAAGCTGACTCCCTTATGCAAACATGGAACTAAACATAAGGCCTCGAACATACTTACGTGCTTGCAAAGTTAGCCAAATTCATCAGAATACTTGAGTTTTGGAAAGACAAAACCCAAAAAACTTGTTCAGGGAGGGCTGAGTTTTGGCTGAACCTCTTCCTTTCCCTGAACTGTAAGTTTTCGGGATTTTTGCTGAGCTGGGTAACACAGCTGCTCAAGTACAACCTGTTAGCTGCTGATACAGTTTTTCTCCTTGACAAAGTTGCAGTAGCGCTGCCACAAAGAAAACAAGGAAACATTCCCAAAGTCTCAGGAATACAAGGAAAGTGCTCACAACAATCCAACTTGGGCAGGATTTAAAATTTTTAAAAGTGAACAAATGACTGAAAAGCAGCAATTCCGCAACTGGATTTTTAAGCCTGGAAATTACTTGTCCCAGGGTGGAATGGTGGTTGGGAGGCCAATTCTCACTTTCCCTAGAGGTGCTTTAACACAGCTTTTTATTTCAGAGAAAAATGGCTCCTTTTCTGCTTCAAGAGGAGAGGTACAAACTAGCTACAAAACCAGCAAGCACCCACTGCTTCAAGGGAAGCTACACCTGGATTCAACAAAGCAAGCTCACCACAGTCCATTATATGGCATTTTTCTTCACCACAAACTTGCTGCAAATGGCACCACAGGCTATTCAAAGTCACCTCTTCAGGGTTTTGCAGAAGACAATCCAAGACATGGCCTGGTAACCTGCAGCTCCCTGCCTCATCCTCATGTTGCACAAAATCCCTTAAACAAATGAATCTTCCTCCAGCTGGCTGCCTAACACCATCAACAAGGTGGCTCTGCAGTGGAAATGGCATCTTGTGGAAACCTAGGGTCATCTGCACATCAAATGGCACTGTAATTCAGGTCAAGTCAAATGAGACTTTTTCCTGTTAGTGGTTTACTTGTCATGACACACAGTACAGTTCATTTTAACTATACATTCAATACAAAAAGATACATTAGATGATTAAGATTACTATGTCAAGAACACAACTGCTAAAATACTTTATTTTTCAGATCAAAATCTAAAGCACCGTGTCTGGACATCCTTTAAGATTGTGAATACTTGCTCTCTAGGTGGATACAAAAACTGTGAAAAGGCTTAACAACCACTGAGCAAGCGTTAGTGGAAATAACCACAGAAAGATTATTTCTTAAACTGCCCTCAACTCCGTAGTATTACAATATAATATTTAAATAATGCATGTAGATTTTAATAGAATGCAATAATGTGTTGTGGATACAGGTTTTCATTCTCACCCTCACCCCAATCCTCATTATCACTGTAGAAACACTTCTTCCACCCTTATCCTTTTAAAGGCACAAAAAGAGCACAAATATGAAGTGCAAGGACCCTTCTTCCCCACTCCTCAAGTGATGCTTTTGTCAGAAGCCTTATCTGAAGTGATGACTGCTACTTCAACACTGTGCACACGCTGACTTTTCACATTGACAGTGTTTACCCCACCAGGCCAAGCAGCTGAAAGTAGGAATCAAGGAGAATACATTTTGAAGCTTTCCAAATCAAAAAGCTAGTACCTGGATCACATAGTACCATCTTTAGACATATGTTCCTCTTAAAGAAACTAAGTTATTTCCATTCATCTTGACGGAACTTGGACACTAGTAGTTGGAATATAAGACAAAGCTGAGAGGCAACAAACCAAAAATGACAATGAAAGTCAGACCACAGCTGCTCTAGGATCTAAGCTCTTCCAAACTGTAAATAATGTTGTGCTCCAAATCTATTGCACAAATCTACTCATTACTGGAGATTCAATCCATATGAACGTTTATAGGTAAATCTAGTATTCCCCAACCTTCAGAAAGGGTTGATGCGGAGAATTAGTTGGGTAAGATTACAGGGAACAATGTTACTTTTAACTACATGAGATAAAGGCAAGTTGCTATTACAATTCCATGCAATATTTCACCATGCAAAACTCCAGATAGAAAGGGATACAGTGGGTCAAGAAATCCACAGTAGCACTGGCTGGCAAGTATAGTAAAGTATGACATAACAAACTCAAGTCCAAAGAAAGGAACGTAGCTAGGAATTAGCATTCAAGCTTTCACTTCAAAACCACTTTTTTTTTTTTTTTTTAAATGTATGCAACACAAGGATACTTGAGGCAACTTGAAGTTAGCTGAGGTACAGTCAAGCCTAGCCACAAGGCCAGAACTCAGCACAGACTAACTTACCCTGCCTCTCAGGCCTTGCAAGTTTTGTACTACTACTTCCCCTCTGGCAAAAGCCTTCAATTATGAAGACTTATTTAAGATAATAGGAGAAAGAGAAAGAAGTAAAGACAGAACAATCTAGACAACAATTCTCTTTCCCTATGCCTCAACTTTTTTGGTTTATATGTGGCACAAAGAGATGGGAGGAAAAAAACCCAGTATTCTAAAGTATATTGCAACAATCTCGAAAATGTCTGATGGAGACCCTGGAAGCAGTCAATAAAGCGCAAGGAACTTTGCCACAGGTCTTGTCTTCAACGAAGCATCCTTCTCTGTAGGAAGTTTACACAAGCACAAACCACAGAGGTAAAACGATAACAAATTCACCAGTTCTGCCTACATTGCTTGTGAAGGATAGCGAGACGACAGCCTCAGCGACTACAGAATTCTCTTGAAATCAGCCTTCCCACTATTACCACTTGTAGAAAGGTTAAGCTATAGATGACCACAAAGTGTATTTTCAAGAAGAATGCTGCAAAATCTCCATTATAGAAAGTGGCCTGCAGTAAAAATCAGCATTGGTGATTTTACAACCCAAACAAAAATAGCTTTACAGAGCTAGAAGTAGCTACAGCTAGTGTTCTAATTAGGCTTCCCCTCATCTAAGAGACTCCCAAGTGTTTCAGTAACAGCAGTGACTCTCAGAAGTGAGATTCATTTTATGTTCAGCAACTTCTATGGTGCTTAACTGTAGGCTAATTCTGATGAACTTCATAACATAAGGATGACTGTTCAACATTTGGATGCTGCAATGAATGCACTGCCTCATTTCAGGGCTTGATCAAAATGGAATGCAAAAAAAGTAAAAAGATCGTTATCACAGCATAAGCTCCACATGTAGAGAGAGAATGCTATGGGATTCACAAGAAGTGTTTCTTAAAAAGAGGAAGGGGAGTGTTGTTTTTCCCTAACAGGCCAAGGGTTAGTTTACAGTGACTAAAGACCAGGACCAGCCGCGTTTTGTAACTAGCTGTAGTGCTCAGGATGTTATCACGGAAACAGAAGACAAAACATCCTTCCCTAATCTCAAACCCAATCCACATCGAATTTGGAAGCACTGAAGAGCACAGCATTTTGTCAGTTTTCTGTTGTGCAGTGTGGATTAGTTTACTCAGGTACTAGCGGGACGGTCACCTGCTTGCAAATGAGTGTCTTTCCTCACTGAGTTTTTACTTTAAAAGTAAACAAAGTAGCACTGTTTTTTTTAGGTTTAAGCAGGGTCCCAAAAGAACCATAAATGAAACACACAAACAGAACAGGTCAAGGAAGTTCTGAAGCCTAGAGAGCTCTATGCTATCCTCCACTCTTTTTTCATTGAGGAAAGAAAACAGCCTTGAATTCAGAGTATAAACCTGCTCTATTTGGGAAAGGTTCACAATCCAAAACCACACCCCAGAATAACCCAAATGCATATATGCACATCTGTACATAAAGAACAAGGTATACATTGCCTTAAGCATCTAAATAAACCCTCGATTTTGAGAAGAAAAATTTTGAAAGAACTACTTTTACCTAGTGGTCAGATTAAGGTCTCCTGGTTTCTATTCCTGCATCTGCTGCTAACACAAACGCTATATATTCCAGGCCATCTTAAGAGAGGGGCTCTTTGTGGCTACCCCTTCAGGATTAGCAACATGGATAGCAAGCATAAAACACATCTGTTATCATATGCTCTAGACTGTTTATCCAAGTACAACCAACTACAGCTTTTCAGGCCCTTAATGAAATTGTTAGGCTTTTGTAAGAGTTCCTGGCACAAGCTCTGAGGGATGAAGGTTGAAAGTCACTCCACCAGAAAATAATAAAAAAAAAAATTAAAAAAAAAATAATCAAGCATTCCAATGAGAGTGTTTCAGAGTTGCTTTCAAGCTTAACAGAGAAACACTGCAGAAACACCAGCAGTGGTCTTGTGGCAGTTTGCAAGCGTATCAAAATCACACATTTCCCACTCAACTTCTCTCATCATGCTGCCTCTGGTGTAAACCATGACTTGATGGTGCATACCAAACAGAAAAACTGAAAAAGATAATGAAGAACAAGCAATCATAACATGTGCTTGTCATTCCAGCTGTGGTTGCCCTTTCAGAGCTTTATAATACAAATGAAGCTGGTCACATACAGTGAAAGTGAAAAATACCCAGGGGAAATACACGTGCATGACAGTCCATAAATCAGGCTAGATTGATAGCTTGTGAAATCCATTCTTAATCTGCTTTGTGGAACCATTGTACTTGAATACCCTATAGTTCCTATTTCTATTTGCATATGTCCTATTTTGTCCTCATATCTCTTACTAAAATGTGCTGCCAGAGATTGTATTTCTCACCATCTCTGAGGAAGCAGACACACCTGCCTCACAGAGACAGGGACAAGTCCTCTGTGACTATACAACACAGCTACTGGCTCCAGAAGACCGTGACCTTTGCTAGTCGTCCCACACGTTGCCTTTAAACACACTACAGCAGCCAACCACTAAAACATTCACTAGAGGACAAAGAAAGGCTTGCACTTCATTGAAGAACAGGATATTACAACTGTTACAACCAGCTCTAACCATCTCATGCTTGCTACCCCAAACCTCTACACATATAAGATCTCCAGAACTCATCAATCAAGAATGAAATATAAGAAATTCCAAATTTAAGACAGTTGTGCTTTCTATTCCAAATGGAGGATGTGTGCCATTTTCTCTGTTGTACTTCATTGCCCAAGAAACCACCATGTCCAACACTCCACTCCTGTATTTTCATTCTTAATTACTGGTTTTCCTAGCACACAAACTCGAGTAATTTACCTATCACTTTTAACCAGATAAGAACAGTTATTTGTGGAGTGACATTGAGCAACTGCTCCATATAAGAACCATCACATGGAGCAAGAGCTATTACAGCCATTTTAATGCTTGTACACAACCAAATTGCTATGTTGTACATAAGTAACAGCAGGTTAAAGTCTAAAAGAATGTGTTAAAGATGACAAACTGCTTATGAACAGCTGTGCAATGCAAACCTTCAAAGAAGGTGACTGTAGCCACTGAAGCTGAACATTGTTCAGTTCACTTGGCATTCTGCAAAAATACTGCACCACATAAGGTAAACTCTACCCCCGTGCTAGAAAAGCTAGGCAGGAAGAAACACAATTACTAGTGGAACATCCTGGACTTAAACTTTGATCAGAAATGTAGAGTGTGTGACCAAAGGGCAGCTTTATAATAGTCTTGTAGACTTCAAACTACAGAGCTCCACAGCCAAGGCCCTGCGTGCACTGCGTGGAAGAGTTTCTTTGCATGTTGTACAGGTATTACAGCCCTATCTATACATCTCATTATGAGTTTTGCCTGCCTTCAAGACTGTGACACCACATCGGTACCAGCTGGTTTTCCACTGTAACCTTTGGGGTATTTTCAGAGGAACTGATACCTAGCTAGTTATTCCCCATGCTTGCTGTAGTTGATTATTTCTGCCTCAGCATATGACAGTACATTAATCCTTGTTCTAGAATACGTTTCTTCAAACCATCAAGATGGGTTTATATATGCTGAAGACACAATTCAAAACTCAACAAATAATCACCACAAATATTATAAGCATGCTCAGTTTCATCACTCAGTTCATTAATACAATATTATCACACCTGAGATTATATTGTGGAAGACACCCAAGAGCCTTCAAATGCAACAGCAAACCACTGCTACCTAAGCTTTGATTATGGCTTTCCAACTGTCTTCACAATCCCTCCTACAGTAGGTTTCACTTAAATGAGTTCTTCCTGGTTGCTTATAAAGCAGGCTGCCCATGTTAGTGGACTACTAGGCTTGACACCCCAGGATGCACTGGCAAGTTTAAGAGACTTAACAACATGTCTAAAGACATTATGAAAACTGCGGTCTTTATGCACTTTGAAAACCTGGGAAAAGCTTACAGAAAAAATGCACATGCCTTGCACTGACAACCAGACTACCTGGCGAGAAGCAAGACAGATACTAATGTTAACTGCCTGTTAGAAAGCAAGCCAGAAGGAAAAAAAGGTTGCTCAAAACCACTACCAAAACTCCACTACATTTCAGTGGGAGGTACAATTAGAAACACTATCTGCTACAATTTAAAGCACACTAGGAAAAGATACAATCTGTAAAGGCCTTAAAGAAAACTTTCAAAAATGTTCAAAAGACAGACTTTCATTTTTTGCTTTTAAAGGAAGTAAATTAACTTGGTCTGCAGCTGCTCTATCTCATTTTTCCAGCAAAAAAGCTATTGCAACTACACCAGCAAAAGGACCAACACGCTTCTAAAGATCATGACAAGTGGCAGATTCCAGCTGAGTATTAGCAACATTACATGGAGGGGGGTGGGGGGAGAGGCTTTCAGTACAATTGGCATCTATTTACAAAATACATAATCTTAAAATTATTTTTTGCTTTAAACATGTGGCTTTGTTTAAACTGTTATATTACAGTATTTAATATTCATTTTACAGTGCGGACCAGTTAATAAAGCAATAAAAAACCTTAACTTTGCTTAATATGGTTTTAAAATTTAAAGACTTCAGGATTCTGCTAGCATAGATTCTTGCATTTAAAATAATTTGCTTAATATTTAATATCATTGTAAATTTTACAGAACGTGAAACAGTCTTACTCAGCTCAGAGAAAATATCAGGAATAACACTGGCAACTAAGTATCTATAGAACTAAGTTCCCTACGTTAATTACACCTGATACGCCATATTAAAAAAAATGCATATATTTGAAAAGCTACGCAACACTTTAGTTATCCTGGTATTACTGAATTTTTGTACTTTTAAAGTCTCTTAGCAATGGTCCTCAAAAAACACAGTTGTTAAGTTGTACCTTGAGAGGTGGAACATTTACTCAACTAAACCCAGAGCTGTAAGCCAAAATCCAGATGACTTAAGCCTGCATCCCAGAACAAGGATGTCTGCAGGTATCTCTCCAAACAGCCATCAATGAAATCGTTAATACGGATATTGTACACACCTTGGCCTCAGAATTAACAATCTTACTCATTAATTCGTACTTCTGAGCATGAATTTCTACCCAGGTACAAGTTCAGTTTGTAGTGCCCAGCAGTACATTTGAGTTGGTTTACGCAGTCACTGCTGTGTGGCTGCACCCTCCCACACACACTCCCCGCAGTGGTAACAAGCTCTTGTGGGGCCCAACAAATTGGGGAACTAATCTGCAAAACAGTTTAGAGAGGTGGTGTATTCTTCACCTGTCTCAGTTCGCTGGTTGGCTTACACAGATTATACCAGCAAGCGCAGGGTACAACTTGAACCGAAGCAAGTGACTGAGGAGCCAGGAAGGAAAGGACCAGGGCAGGACTGCTCCAAGAGGCACTGCCATGAAGGAAACACCCTTCGTTCCCGTTTCAAAAGACACAAAAAATGCCTGCTCTACAATTCTTGCAGACAACCAACCCCAAAACTTACATATGCAAGAATTAATAGTTCCACTTATTTACACTTTTATCTAGGCAGGGTTAAACAAAGCAGACCATGGGAAGAGGGGGACAAGGGTTCAAGAAAGAGCACGTGAGTAGTCCCGCAATGGGGCAGCAAAAAACCAAGACTTGACTGCGAGGGGGAGGAAGGGAAATGGGGAAGCAGGAACGAGGGACTCCGCTGAGGCTTACAGAGGTATTTGTGTCTTCTGATGACAGGCTTATTTGGGCAAGTGTTAAAGACAGCTTTTTTTTTTTCTTTTTTTTTTTTAACCCAATCTGTAGACAAACTGAAGCTGGGAGCTTTAATGGACAAGATGGAAAGAAAAGTTAACTTCAGCTCAACCAGCTTGATTAAGCTCAGCCTCATACTGATCTTGGCAAGAGACATCTAAAGATTTCTGCAGCACAGGCAGAAAACCCACAGACTTTATGCATGAAACAGCTATCAAGTTCAGGGATGCTTAGAAGAAATACTGGTGGGCTGATCAATACTCTTACTCTGCTCCATACTTTCAACAATGACAGCTGTTGGTCCTTCTGACAAGTTTAATTCTTTACGGGTTACATCAGTGACATGCAGAGCAGAAGTCATCCCTTCCATCCAACTACACTTTGTGAAACTGCACACAAGAAAGAGCAAGGCTTTTGACTAGATGTTTAAAAATTACGTGTTAATGCCAGGGCACAAAACTCAAAACCTTTTAGACACAGGATGTCAAGCAAGTGTTAACTGCAATATCCTTTCTGCAGCAACCAAAGAATCAGTATTTATTATGATCAATATTTACTCATTTCTTGCATACCTAAGACAAACGTGTACTTTTCTGTCAGTCCCTAGAGCATACTCTGCAATTTGCATTTGAAAGTACAGAAGAAGGAAAAGCCCATGTTCCACTGCTTTGAGACAGCTGCCCCAAATGTCATCGCTGTTCGGTTCAGACCCCAGCTGCAAAGGCTGATCACTTTGGCTAATGAAGCTGCAGCCTGCCATTTCCCGTCAGCACCAGCAAGGTTTCATAGCCTCAGTGATCTAAGAATAGTATTATCACCATCTGTTTGAACTGCATTTTCCCCAACTTCAAACTGCATCATTAACTTCCCAACCAGGCATTTCAATCCCTATCCTACTGAAAAAGTGAAGTAAACTGTGTTGAAATCTCATTTGGAGATTAAAAATGAAAATTACTTTTATAAGGTCCACATAGGATTTTATGAGCAACCAGTGCTGTGGACAGGATCTGAGATTCCCTCCATGAACAACTGTCAGTCCACGCAAAGAAGCTGTATTTCCTATCATTGTTAGGATGGGCAACAGCAATTGCATCTGCATTTTTAGGAAAGCATAATTTAGCTCTAGCCATAAAAAGTACCAGGCATACTGATGGAGAACAAAATGATATAAATGCTTGCGGGACAGAAGACATAGGTTAAGCAGACTTCACAGACTAGCAAAATGGACAAGACTAACCAGTGGTAATTAGACCAGAAAACAGAACTTAAAACACTGCAGAAAGCCCCTCCACTTTTCTACTATGTTATGAAAAATCAGCCTCCAATCTCAAGGCTATGTGAATCTTTCAGATGCAAGGCTTACTGCCGTTGTCTTAAACCAACAGATACCACAAATTAAAGGCTTGCCTCATCAATGCAAAGCTTCCACAACTCTGCTAGAATTTTATGCAGGAGACTCATGTTCTTGTCATGACAAGACATGAGACAAAAAGAGACAACCTTCTACTCAGACTGACGGCAATCTATCCTCTGCTTTGTCAGGAATGAAGTTCAGGGTAGGAAAAAGAAAAAGTTTTGCATTTGCTACAGTAAGGGTTCTTTGTCCTCATTTGAATTATCCTCCTCTTACAATAGAAGAGATATGACTCATATCAAATGTCAAAGTCAACGAACCCTCAACATCTTTATTTTTCCTTCAACCCTTTACAGCTCCTCACAGAAGTTATTACTGGGGGAGTGTCACAGCAACAGCCCTTACATCACCATCTATTCCCCCTTCCTCCTCCACTACCCCAAATGGAACTGGCATGCTATCACTAAGCCAGCTCATGTAATTCTTTATTCTTTGCAATTTCCTACCTCTCATTTGAAAAACAAATACATCACTGTTATCTAAAAATATATTAAAACTTTGCCAGCAACTCAGTGCTCAAAGCAAAACAACCATCACCACCCAGCGTGAATGCACAATAGAAGCAGCATTTCTGGTACGGCAAATTTTTAAGGAGTTCTTGAGAACAGTAAGAAAAATAATTCAAGTTACAAAAATAAAGGGCTGCTCTATAATCACCAAGAGAATGCTGCTTTGCTATCATGAGACTCAGCCAAATGTATAGCCTGAGGGCAGGAACGAAGACTGCAGTCTGACTGCAGTGAAAGCTTTCAGCAGTAATGCCAGTCACCTTAGGGTATGCTGATCCAGCTCCCAGGCCAAAGTTGGGCTCCCCCCAGTGCAGCCAGCACAACTACTTTAAACCAAATCAAAACCAAACTTAACTAAAAAAACCCACCCCAAACAAACAAACCAAAAAACAACAACAAACCCCTCTCCGCTCCAGGACCAGTTCACAGTGCAACTCTTATTAATGTCTGCACTACCACAAGTAAGAGTGACACACAAAACAGCATATCCTGTTTGTAAAACTAAGACATGTCCCCAAGGCAGTGATTCCACAAGTGAAGTTTGTGACAGATCTAAGTTAAGCTTCTTGCAGTACCTTGTCCCCTCCAGCCATTCATGCCCACCTCTGCACTCCCCATTCCCAGCCGAAGTGTTTGGGAAGTTAGTCAAGACTGAACAGGCTGAAGAAAAAAAACCCACGATTTGCAGGGGCTCCATTTTAAGTGACTTTTATATCAATAGAGCACTGGAATTAGCAACTAGAGGAAAAGCTCAAGTGGTCCCTGTACTACAAGACAATGAAGCCTTAATTAAGAGTTACACGCTCAATGTACTACAATGCTGCAGTTGGGGCAGCAACTTAAGTGACATTCCTGCATCACATGGTTCTCTCTACACAAAACCAAGTGTAATAATATACACCATTCTACAAAGGTCCAATTTAGATGACCTATAAAAACAACAGAACACATACATAAGGAGAATGAACTTGCTTCCTTCTATCCCAGCTCTGATGTACTAAGAATTTTTTTTCCTTCCTTTCCAATCTTCTTCCTTGTCCTCCAAATTCAACTTTAGGATAGAAACTGGAAAACATGTTTGATGTTCAAAGATGACCATCCATCAGTGTAGTGCAATAAAATCTCAAATAGCCTATGAATCCATTTGAACAGGAATTACAATATAATATAAATCTCTTAAGAGAGAATCATAGTTGCTTTTTAACTCCCACAATCAGCAGCTGTCATTTTGCTTTCTTTTCATTTACAGGCCTGAAGAAGCAGTAACACTTGTTTCGTAATTGGTACCTGAAACTGCAGAAAGGATCATGCTTCCTCCACAAGTTTAAGACAAAGACCTCTTGTAATCCTCAAAGTCCACAAGACAATGTCTGTGTTAATGTTCTTAGTAAAATGTATTAGCCCAGTACAGAAAAAGAGTTCCTTTCTCCATCACAGACTAGAAAGGTAACCCCTTAAATCAATTAAAGTTGACCTCCCAGTAACAATAGGAAAGTTGTGCTGTAGATACTGAAATACTAGGGAATTCTGTGCTCCAATTCAGCCGTCCCTTCTTCATTTAAAATACACAGCTACGTATTTTCCAGCGTCTTGCATTCACTGCTGTGTACTTGTAATGAGATCAGGAGACACTCCACTAACTTTTATATTTTTGCGTGTCAAACACTGGGACAAAACTCTGGAAAATCCCATTTCTTTTCAGAAAAACTAGAAAAAAAAAATATTCTGACCTATCATGAACTAAAGATCTCCAGAAGGGGCTCTTATTTTAGATACCACAAAGCATTAAACTGAAAATGGAATTCTTAATAACCATTACTTATTTGCTGTCATATATATAGGGGGAATTTCATGCTTTGTAACTCAAATGAGTTTGTTTACTCATCATTTTAGAAAATCTGCTTAGATGAAAAGACCCCACCCAGCCACCACTCAAAAACCCCAACAAAGAGTATTACTTCAAGTAGAAAAGTCTTAAGAGCTTGGTTATTTCAGGATGATATAAACATTTAATCTGAAGTTTGCTGAACACGCCTCAACTACCTTTTCACAATATTTTTTGTAGCTGTTGAAGAAAGGGTTAAACCCAGGACATTTTCAAATCTAGACACTAAGTGTAATAAGATCAGAATAATAAGATTACCATAATCTGCCTCACACACATAGCTAGGATCAGCCCTAATCTCTTCATTTTGAGACAGATGGCAAAAGCATGAAATCAGAGATAACAGGAGGCCAATTTCCTAGAATAGGCAGTTTTTCAAGGTTCACCATAGCTGTAAGTCAATATTTTTCTAGATTTGTACCTATTTAACCAATTTGAACATAACAGATGGGAAGGAAGAACCAGGCATCTCCAAATCCATACCATAAACAGTAAGAAAAAGTAATACATCAATGTAATTTTAATATGTTGCAGAATATTAAAAGACTAAGAGACTAATTTACGGAGCCAATACCATTCCCAGATGCTTTAAACTGGAAAGACAGTGAGTAACAACCAATTATGTGAAAAACAAAGATCTCAAAACCGCTCATGACTAGAGACTGCTTATTGATTTTTACTATAAGGTGGATAAACACTGTTAAGATAGCAATTTGCATCTGCAGCCAGTTTGACACAAAGCAGCTGCAGGAAGGGACAGTTTTAATCTTGGTTTAAAACAGCATATAAAAGAGATGCAGCATGGAACGACCCGGTAACTCTTCTATTCTGCAGGATATGAATATCGGCAGGGGGAGAGGGGAAGCATGAAATAGCCTCAGATATATAAGATAGCTGAGAGTGATTATAGTGGCCACTATCCTACCTCAGTGGAACCTGGCCAAGAAACAGCAATAGGGAAACTTAAAGAAAAGAAAGAAAAGCGTGCTGTCATTTAGCACTAAATGGGATCAGGAAGATTCCTTGAGATTAAATAACACTGTTAAGGGGAACAGGCAAACAAGAAATCATCTAAGGCATTAAAAGCAGACTGCAAGATAAATGGAAAATTATTTTTCAAGCCACTAACAGCTCCTAACTTTTTCAAGAAAAAAGCTCTACCCTGTA
Organism: Falco naumanni; assembly: GCF_017639655.2. Classification (NCBI taxonomy): domain Eukaryota; kingdom Metazoa; phylum Chordata; class Aves; order Falconiformes; family Falconidae; genus Falco; species Falco naumanni. The sequence goes on along the minus strand of NC_054054.1, from coordinate 119,542,870 downwards.
GGTCAGCAAAAGCCTCAGGCTCTCTAAATCAAAGTCTGCAACATGAGACCTTTGAGGTTTGATGTGACATTTAGCAGTATTGTAAGCTAGCTCTGCAAAAACCTGAAAGAGGCAAAAAAAAAAAAAAAAAACCAAAACCAACACCAAACAAGCAAAAAACACCCCGCACACCACAAGATCCAATCTTATACCAAGGAGGTTCACCTGTCAGTTCCAACTAATTACTCTTGTAACTCCTAGAGCACATTAGCAGTTTGCACGCATCTCCTCTTAGCCAATAATTTTACAACATGTCTTAATTTAGCCCACAAAAATCCTGTTCACACTCTCACAGCCCTAACGATTTTGTAACACAGTATATAGACATAGCCACAATTAAGAATTTGGTTGGTATACAGACAAAGCTCTTTCTATTGCCTTAACCCTGCTTGTACATATGCATAACTTGCTGCCTCACCTCTTACCTGTGCATTCAAAATATTAAGTTTAACTCTCCTTTGTGGGGAAGACACACAGATCTGCAAAAAGTACTTATCACCCATTTCATTTTGGGATGGTTCCCTGAGGAAAACTGGAAGAGGAGATCTGATCACATCAGTTCTGCAGGGCTGGTCAGACAATCTTGTCCCCATGAAAGAAACGGCAAAACCAATGCTAGAATAACTTTAGCCTCCTGGCAGGGATGATTTTTCGTTATCAGAATCTTAATCCAACTGCATGTGAACCCTTGCTTAAAACAAGACACCTTCATAACTAGATGAACATAAATTCAGTTGTACATTGGCATCGACTAAGATAAATTAATGAAGCTTACCTTTCCCTGTACAAATCAAGGCAATTTCAGCGCACACCAACTAACATTTTGGCTTCACATGACCTAAGAGCTCAGTTTTCCACATTATAAAAAACACCATTTAAGGCACCTAAAGTACTGATTTACTACTAAGGATCTACAGCTATTTTCATCAGAGATCTGTCAGCTGCGAAGTGACAGGTTTTGGTAGCATGGTTTTGATTGATATAGTTTATTTAATCTGGTTTTACTGACTTATGTCTAGCAACGTCTTGAACCGGAGAGGAAACATACAGGTACTTGGTCTGGCTGATCTTCAGAGAGTGAGAATATTTAAGAGAGACAGGAACTCTTGTTTCCCAGTAGCTGCAATGCTCCTCAGACTTCCTCTCTAGCGGGACGTGCACACACAAGAGGAAGACACTTGCAAATGGTGTCTGATCAGAACGCTGAATATGGTCTGACTCATTCCTGTCACATTTGCATAATGCAAAGCACACTGAGAGACCCTGCAAACCTTTATGAGAGCACAAATGTATGTATCAAACTATGCAAACTGCCTTCAGTTTGCACAATCAGCTCTAGAACATTATACCCACTTAAAAACATGTCAGAGAATGTCTCCAATTGCATGAACCAGAACCAAACAAGAAGAAATGAGATGCAGCTTTACTATACAACATTAAATTAGCACCAGTGATTTTCCTGCCCACATAAGACTGAATGAGGGAGAAAGAAAGGATAATAAAGAGGCCCTTTAATGGAAAAAGATTTTTAGAGGACTTGCTTTTAGAAGCATGTGATGGCACATTGTCATTTTCTGGCACCCATGTTTCAACAGACAGGCACAGTTCCCAGCAGGTCATCAGCCACACTTTAAAAAACATCAAACAAAAAACACCCAGCCTGGTTGGTTTAAAAAAATACCAACACAAAACAAAATAACACCAACACCACCAAGTAACCAGAATTATGCTGGTGTTGCACTAACAACCTGAAGTTCAAGGACTGTTCAAACAGTCCCTTCTTACAGACAGTTCAAGCCACCACCGGAGGTTGTTACGAGATACAACAGAGCTTTCACCCAGCAACTTTGGTCATTTCCACCTGGTCAGATTCTGCAAAGAGAAAAAGATTTCAAGTAACAGATGTACTGAAAGCCCCTTGTGAGCCAAAGACATCAGGTGCACTCCAAATTCAAACTTGTGGGCTTGCAGGAAGCAAAGTTAAGTTTCAAAAAATACAGTCAACAAGGCAAAGATGTTAGCTTTTAAAAAAGTACCCAGAAAAAAAATGGATTTCAGTGGATTTTGCAGCTAAATAACCTCTGTGAAAACACATTCAATCACAACTCTGCTTCACAGGTTGTTTTGAGAAATGTTTCTAACAATTTTAAAAGCCAGTAAAAACAAATTGCACCAACTGGTTATGCTCAGTTATCTTTCTAAATCCACAAAGTGCCCAAAACAACTTGTTTCAGATACAAACCCTTCATTTCTTTTCCATGTTTCCTTGGCTCTTTGATGATGAGGGGATACAACTTGTATGTCAATATTCTTAACAGTGTATCCTCAGTCATTTTATTAGGAAGACTTGGGCAATACACTTCTCCACAATCAATCCCAGCTCTTACACAACTGCCAAATACACCAGCCTTTTCTGCACAAAGCTTTTTCAGTGCCTTCACAGCGACTCATGCCTTTAACATATGTAAACCTCAATAGGGAAAACGCACCAAACTATAAAAACAGAAAGCAGGGTTGGTGTACTAATGTTTCATGTTGATCTTGAATTCATGATAATTTTAAGAAGAAATGTACAATTGTTTTCAGTCTACTATGGAATAATGAACTATTATATCCCAGAAATCTTTTAATGACATTTAAGTTTAGCCTATTTTTGGGTCACAACAGGCCTTAGTTAAAAGTGTTGATTCATTCCAACACTAATCCTTTTTTCTTTCTTCATCCAGACTCATCATCACATTATGGCTCAATTTCTGAAGAACCAGAATGAAACACACAGAATTCTGTACTCACAAGGTTGGAACAACAAAATTCAGAATTACAATGGCCTCAATTTAACCATAACAAGCCAACAATTTATGGCAAAACAGGAAAGATTAGCCTTTCAAAAAGAAAACAAAAACACACACCCTGCCAGAGCCTGTAAAAATATGCACTCCTAGGTAGACTGAAAAAAGAACATGCTTTGATAACTAATGACAGAGTGAAGAGTTGGAGAGAAGGATGTCTGAACTATAAACAAGGAATTAGATGTTGAAGAATAAGGATCATTCCTTTAAAAACAAGGAAAGCTATTAGAACTAAATGGCCAACATTAACGCCCAAAAGAACCCCATAGGGAATGCCATTATGAATGGCAAAAAGCAGAAAGATAACAATCACCTCCTCTTTTGAAAAAGAGGAGGGAAAGATGACCACCATACAGTAAGGACTACATGCATGCCAGAGAGCTGCCTGATTACTCATTCCAGTGTAAAAACAATGTTCCTAGTCTGACAAACTGGAAAAGTGCAAGGCCCGAGAACTCCAAAGCAAGTTTGATTTGCATTCTACATCAGAAAACGCCCAAAACCACTGTTGTGGGGGATTACTGAAAGCAAACTTCCGAATTACACACTGTCGGGGAGGGGAGAGGGGAAAGCGAGTAGCATATAAAAAAAAAAAAAAGGGGGCGGAGGCAGTGTCTGTATGTCAAAGTGATGCTTTAAAGAAATTCCCCTTACGTTATGAAGTTCCTCTTTTACTTCAGAGCTAATACAATCGCATTAGTTCATGGTCAATTCCCTCCATAAAAGGAAAAGAAAACATTTAAATAGAACTTGCTCACATCAAGTTCGAGTGGGAGAACTTTGCATATTCAAGAGACTGAGCCTACAACAGTCATTGTAGCCCACTATCACAAGGATTGGGAAAAGAAACACCTGTTCAAAGCTACTCAGGATTAGGAAGAAAAACAGTATACTAATACAGGAATAATTTTTTTAATTTAAAAAGATGTGCTACCTACAATATCTCAGAGGAACAGAGAAATATAAAACTGATAAATACTGATACATGCTTTTTTCCTTTCCTTTTTTTTCCCCCCTTTTTTTTTCCCCAATGTAACATATTATTAGAAACACCAGCAACCTCTAGAAGAAAGTCTATTGCTGCTTTCTTGGCTTACAGGCAAAACCGAAAAAAAATCAAAGAATCTCCTTACATGAATAATGCAGAAATGCAGATAGTGAATGCCAAAAGCAGCAACTTGCTCCAGAATCCTAAAGTCAAGACAGCTGAGGCACCAAATTCTTTACAGAAAAGATCAGAGATAACTAAAACCATCTCCTAATTAGTGTCTCAAATTAGAAGAAATGTTCCAGGTCAAGAACAAATTAAAACAAGAATAGAACTCGTTATGGCTCCATTGTAATAACCTGGAAGGGATATCATAATGCAGGTCACCGACACCCTAGGGTATATTATTTGACCACAGACTAATTTTAAGCTCCCAAGTACATTATAGTAGCACAATATCTCCATTGTAAGTCTCAGTAAAAGCTAAGGCACTAAAACTCTCCCTTACCCAGAGATTCCAATCAGGAGATCAATGCCTTGGCCACAAAAAACTCCCCCCAGGGCCCTGACAAAGGGTCAATCGTTCCTACACAAAAAAAAAAAAAAAAAATTAAAAAAAAAAAAAAAAGGATTTTTAGACCATGCGTTAGCATGAACACATTCAAAAGCTTTCCCAAAAGTGGAGTTCTGGAAAGATCTCAGTATGTGGAAGCCTTCTCACAAATGTACTCACAAACCAGGATCAGGCCTTATCTAAAGATATTACATACATATCTTGTACCATGACAGATGCCAGTTGGTCCCAGCTGGTTTGCAGCAATATTGCTAGTATGCAGACATAAAACCTCCCTTGAAATACAGCTATCCAATTAAGTTGACTTTCAAGCAGCTGTTTGGAAGCTGGGCTCTTCTGGCAAAGCTATAAAAGCAAAAAGCAGTCTTCACCTCAGACCTTCATTTAATCAGTGGCAAGAGAGAACAAAAAAATGTAACTCCATATAGAAGACAGATGAATCACTAATTGAGATAAACTAGTATATCTGCAAGGCCAAGACTCAGGCTTTTCTAGGTTTTACGTGGGTTGCTTCATTTAAAAAAAACAACTCCTGCTTTTGGCTACTTATCTCCACAAACTACTCAACAACAGAGGACACCCCCCTCCCCACGGAAACCCAGGGGTCAGTGTCCATAGAGGGAGGCTGCGGGACCCCAGCAGGGGCTGCGCTGTTCAGCAGCGTTATGACCGATCCGAGAAGGCGACAGAGGGGTGAAGCAGCAAAGTCTGCCAAGACACTAAGTGTATTCAAACTTTAAAATTCATGAGTTGCACAAGTAACTTTTAATACTAAAAGACCAAGTGATAAATGTCAGATTAAATACAACACACAAAATAACACGCATGAGGAAAAACACAACTGAAAACCCCAAAGAACTGTAACCATATGAAGCTGTAGGTTCTAAACATATTATTCCTCCTCAGCAAACATTCTGGAATCATGGAGGTGGTAATCTGAAAACAAATTAGAAAAACATTACCTATAATCTATTAAGAAAGAACCAAAACAAGTATTTGACCTGTAAATCTGTTCGGTGTCAGCCCCTGAATACTTTGAATACCTACATTCAACCCATCTCAGGAAATGTTAAAATGAACTAAAATTTGAGAATGGAACAAGGATAAATCAAAATATGGAACGGTTTTTACACTATAGATCAGACTTCCACCTTCCTTCTGAGTAAAACAGTGGCAAAGACAAGAGGACATTTGCAAATTATTCGGGGGGGGGGGGGGGGGGGCGGTGGCGAGGGAGGGGAGGTCGGTCAATAAAGTTCCCAGGGAGCACGTCTCAAACCAATAAAAGGAGTAACTTTTTTCCACACAGTGCATGTTTACATTATGAGAATTTAATGCTATAATGTACAGATTGACTCAAAATGGGTTTAGAAAGATGCATAGGTGTGGCCATCACCAATACAATAGTCCAGGCACAGCCTGCAGCTGAGAAAGTCACTAAAACGTAAGCGACTAAAGGAAGCCAAGACCTTCTACAAGGAGGAAGGTGATGGCCAGTGCTAAATGTCTCACCCAATAGTAAGACATCACTCAAGAGGTCCAACTATAGCCCAATCTTTAACAGGAAATAGTAAAAGATATTCAGAGAAGAACAGAGGAACATTATATGTGTAAAGTTTTCTATTACTTTTAATCATTAAAATTGTATGTAATTAACTTCAGGTGGGAACTGCTCCCAGAATGATACGGGACAGTATTTTAACATTATGGAAGGTAGAAGTTCCTTCTGTAGGAAAAAGCCTGAAGCATAATCCATTATAAAGGTATAATAACGTTATCTGTGGTGATGAACAGTGAGTAGGAGAAAGCTGACTAATACCGGGAGTTGGCCACACTGTACAGGGGCCACGTAAAAGGTCAGCTCCAATCTGTCTGTGATAGCGCTAGGAAAGCCTTAAGCACATGCCAGTGACGTTACTTGTTCCCTGCATTAGGACATGAGAGCTAGCTCCACTCATCTGGATGATGCCCCCCTCCCAAATCAGTTTTGGGGACCACAACTGAGGGAAAACAGGTGGTTTTATAAGAGTTTGATTAGGTATTGCTAGACTTCTCGTTTTGGACTGCAATTCTGAGCAAACACAGCTAAATCCTGTTAGACTCAAAGCAAAATAAGAAAATGGTATAATCTTACTTGCTTTGTGAGGACTTTAAACGAGGGACCCTGAGAAGTTCTACAACTACACCCTCGTGGGGTAGTTCAGACACTACCACAGAATGCTGATCTGCAAGTCACGTAAGTCACCCACGGGTAGATTTCAGTAGCTGACCAGACTGTAGAGTCGCTCTTTTGTCAGCCCATTGCCTTACGTTTATAACCAGCTTTTTTGAAAGTTAGAAATAATGTTTCTTCTTGGCAAAAAAGCTTTATGGGAAACTTACAATGCTAAGAGCATCAACAGTGTCTCTAATCTTACTGTAGCACCATGCACGTGTTTGTAATTGAGAGACAGGTGGAATTAAACACAAGCTTTTCAAGGAAAAGAAAGCTCAAGATAGCTTATAGAAACATCAGAAGCCTCTTTTTACCTATGCTCTTCCTTTTTACACTACCTAAATAAACTTAGTGAAGGTAACAGCTTGCAAGATTTCCAGACATAACAAGCTGTAAAGGAAGGGGTGGAAGCCAGGAAAGCTGGGTCAACTTGTAATCACTTTGGTTATCTCTGTTTTATTCGACCCTGTAAAGAGAGAGTTGTTAGCTTCGGTCTGGGTAGAGTCACAACAGTCTTCACCTATCCATCCTGGCAGAGAGCAAGTTACACTTTCAACCCAAAAGGCAATTTTCAGGAAAAAAACTGAGGAATGTATCACTTCCTGCTAAGGACTAAGGAAATGTCAAGACAGCTTGATGCTGGAAGAAAGTTTAAGCACCCTGGTACAAATGGTCAGACAAATCCACACATCTATTTTTGACAAACTGTAGTTTCATTAGAGGTAGGGCAGATGCGTTGGTGCAAAATATATTCTAAGAAATAAGGACAGAAGCGAAGGCAAGGAGGAAGCAGAAGCAATTTGCTTCCTCCTTTCCAGTGGTCAGAAGAAAGCCTGAATTGCCAGCCCATGCTTTATCACTTCCAGCACTAAGGATACATCTTAAAGTATTCTTCAAGGAGACTCCAAACATTACAGAAACATAAAATTTACCTGTGGAATATATGCACAACAGGTTTTCCTGATATTGCCTGAGCAAGGCACGTTTGTCAAGCTGATGTTTATTTTACCAAAATTCAAAGCACTGTTTGAAGGCAAGGTTGGGAAAAACATTTCAAATGCTCAATTTCACCTTTAGAAGTTTTCATTACACTTGTCTTCATTATGGCTGCCACTTCCTTCTCATTTTCCTTCTTGTATTTGTTTCTTTCCTTCCTCTGCAACTGCAGGACACACTTTGAGCACTTGTTTGCTTCCCCTCAACCCCTACAAAGAATTTGGGAGTTTTCCCTGATGAGTTACGTCCCCAGTAGCAGTAAAGACTAGAGAACAAGACCCCAATTACACAGTAGCTCAGGGAAATCACCTCTTAAGTAAAAGTGTTAGATTTTCTAGAGGAACTAGCAAAGATGCAGACTTCTGCAGCTTAAAATCCTTCCTAGTATTCTGAAATAAATACTTAAAACGGGAATCTAAGCATAGCTCTTTCCAAGCAGACCATAACCTACTGTTAACAGCAGAAAGTAAAAGCCAGATCAAATGTTTAAAATATCATTTTCATATTTATGCTAAAGAAGTGTAGGTAACAAAAGAATACTCAAAATTTGACTGCACATAAGGATTTATAATGGAAAAACTTACTCAAGCTCAGCAAGAGTTGCAAGAGTTTAAAATTTTGTGCCAATTTCTCACAAACCAGAAGGCTGACTAGCTTAGACCACAAGTCTTCTGCCCTAGCAGAGCTGCTATGATTAGTGGAACCTGCTGGCTCATACATAACTCATGAAGAATTCCCCCCCTTCCTCCCAAGGGAAACAATTTTGCATAACAGCAGCACTTTTATTTTTTCCTCCACATGTAAACCTGTAGAGTTTTAGTACAAGTCAGAGCAAGAAGTACACTGGCTCAATGCAGAAAGCATGAATTCCAGAGACAAATTATTTAAATAAGAGGTTTTAGAGACTACACAGTATAATTACAGTTCAGCTGAACTGAAAAAAAGGCTTTCTGCTCTCTGCATGAGGTCCAGCTGCAGTGGAGCCAACACACAGCTCACGACAAAGCGTGCATGCTGACATGAATGCATGCAAAGAAGCTAAATTCAGCAGGTACAAACAGAATAAATTTACTCTGTTTTCTCTTTCTATATTTTATTTATAAAGGTCAGTAATGTTTGAACATCACAATTATAAATTACTCTACAGAGGCTGACAATCTACTTCCTAGACAAAAATAGCTGTCCTAACTTTTGCCTTATTCCAGTCACCATGCTGACCTGTCCCCATGGGATCAAAAAAACCCTGATTTGATGAATCTTCAGTAACAGGACCGTCTACTTGTTTTCACAACCTCAAACAATTGGAGACAATAGGATTCAAGATCAGGTACAGATCTTGTGATCTCAAGTGAGCAAACATTCCTTAAGGGGGAAAAAAGCCTTTTAGGCTCTTCAAGACATTTAAGACATTTTTTTACACGGGCTTTTATTTAGTATCCATAGAAAAACGCTATTCTTTTACTAAAGAGAGAAATACAGGCTGAAGAAAATTATGAACACAACCATTTAAAATGCAAATTTCAGATGCATCTAGTAACTAATCAGGAAGTATTGTAGAGTAGCATCTGGGTTTCAGGAATATAATAAATAGCCTAAAAATAATTATCATGAGCAGTTTTGGAGACTGCCAGTTCACTTTTTGCTCTATTAGAGCTCAGCTGTACAACCCCATGTGTTCAGCACATGTCACCATGAAAAAACACACTCTTAAGTTTGTTAAACCAATTCTCACTTGAGTTGTCAGATGGTGGCACCAATCATGCATATCAGACATGGGAACAAGTTCAGTTCACCGCAGACAGTCTGCTTCACAACCGTTCTCCCACTCCATTTGAACACCTACTCTTATGAGGTGTTACAAGATTGACTTCAAAGTTGAAGGCATGTGCCACTCATGAACAGCGCTTTAAATACTTTGCAACAGGGCATGAGCCTAGAATGTGACAAACAAAGTGCAGCCTGAAGCTTGACTGATTGACACGGACAATGCTGCTGTTCCATCTGAGAAAGATACAGATCTTTGAAGGAAATACAGCCTTCCCCACGCTGCAGCTAACGCAGCGCCTCCCTCACCCCCCCAAATCACAGACAGTATTCTCCTACCCCGTTTTCTCTCCCAAGACCCAAAGCATCTAAACCCCACGTTTTTACTTCCTTGTGTACACTCTAGTCACTGATGTTTGCCCAGCTTGGGAGATAACAAGAACTGCCACTGCAGGGCCGAGCAAAGGAAATGACGGAGCAAGAACAGCAATGGGATCAAGCTGCAGATAAGAACTCGCGTATTAAACTACTGCAGTATCAGTTTGCCGATCAGCGTAGAAATGCAGACTGCATATAAGTCACCTACTCATTTGCATTTTGAATGTAACAGAATTTTCAGAGAAAACTGGAAATTACAGAAATCAAAGGGCAGCTTTCCTAACAAAATGCTAAATAAAGTAAAAAAGTAACAAAACATTGAGACCTACCACCTCTTTTTCACTAGTGACCCAGTGAAATGAATTACTACACAAAAGCTCTGTTTCTAAGTCAATCAGAGGAAGAGTAAATGCATTTCCCTGGTCATTTTTCTACTTGAACGTTACATTCACAAGTCACAGCTTCATCTCTCCAGCTGGCACCTATCCCACCAGCACTGAAAGAAGGGAGTGAGGGCAGCAGGGAAGAAGGGAAACAGGCTTATCTGTTGCCAGCATCTTGCTAATTAAGACCTCCAGAGTACCTAGCTCGGACACCCTGAACTAAGCACAGGGTAAGTATTCATTCAGAGTCCTGTCTAAGTTTTGTGAATCATGTTGAATCCCATAATGTGGTTATCGTTACTTCAACTACCTGAAAGTTAGCTTACATATAGCTACAGAAGATACAGTCCCATCTCTTGACTACATAGTGCAGACATACCCATAAACCTCTGCGCAGAGAGGTGCAGCAGTTCTGCTTACTGCTTTAACGACACTCTGCTGTCACACCTGGAAAGGACATTTTGCAACTCAACACCACAGCCCAGAAGAAATGTGATACTACATACACAGTCACACAGGAAAAACACAAACAAAACTAATCTCAACTAGTTCATGTATGTTTTTTTATAGATACCCTTTGCTGATGCCCATTACATGACTGGCTTTAAATGTTCCTTTTTTTTTTTTTTCTTTTCTTTTTGGGGGGGGGTGGATAGGGGTGTGTGTTTGGATGTTTTAAGGTTGTTCGTTGTTATGGTTCCAGAACTAGCTTTGATTTTTCAAACCTTTCAAGACACAAATAAATAACATTATTAAAAATTCAGCAAAAGTTTTGATTTAGTGGTAACCAAGCAAGTTAAGTATAGAAACCTGGCATCATCAGTATAAGAGCCTTAAATTAACACAACAGTTGAGTCTCAGAGCAATTGTGAACATGTCCTAATGTTATCTTTAGTAGTTCTTCCGGTTTAGACTAATATTGTAAAATTCATCAGGTTTTGTAAATTACATTTCCTTTTTGCTCAATGTGAGTTTATGAGATTTCTGGTTCCAGTGTTGTTAGGGGACTGATGTTTAATTTTCTTTCATTTTCAAAGAAATAGAATTAGTTCTGCCCAGCGCATTTTTTCCTGAGGTTTAGGCTTTAGTTATTGATTTCTGGTATATAGCCACTGGCAGCTTTAAATCACAAGGGATTTTACCAAGGGGTCATACAGTTCACCGCTTAGGTTAGGCTGAGCTGTACACAGACAAATTGGATTCCTTATCTCCCCTCGCTTAGTTGGATCTTTATTGATTATAGTGAGAAATCAGAAAAGTCTGAATTTCACTACAAACAGGATTCTTTCTCCTCCCCCAGTTAGCAGGGCTCCGCACAGAGACTGGGAAACTATGAATACTATATTTATGACACTCAATCTTTCATACATGCTACTATAATCATAGTCTCTCTTTCTTCCCCCAACCGTGATCAACCTTTTACCATTTTCACTTTAAAAAACCTAGCGAAATCAAAGTTAGTCTGTTTAACACCTGAGATGTCCCTCAAAATAACAGATTTTATTGAACTGAAATTCTCAGACATTCCCTCATCATGTAGTTATCATGACAGAAATGTCACTGAACCAAAGAGGAAACATGAAATTTTTGTGTTGGCAGTAAATAAAAACAAAAGCACATCATATTGGTTGCAGTTTGACACGCATGTTGAACAAAGCAGATAAGTAATTTAGCAAGCCAAAATTTGATTTGCTGATGTGTCTTTGCTAATGCTTTTCACAAGTCTGTCACACCAGTCCTATCAAAAGCTGGACCTCGCAGAGAAGCTGTAACAATAGCATTTCCACTAAATTGGCAAAAGGCAGCTGGAGCTTCAAATTAGCATAATCTCCCCTCGTTATAACAGAATGGAACACATGTTAAGTCAATATAATAAAATTAGCTGAGCTGACCACACCACTAGCTTTAATCAGTGTCTTGTTTGATATTCATAACTCCAGCAGGCTTCAGGTAGCACACAGCTCACAAGAGCTAATTTTTCTTTGCTCTCAGTGACAAGTTTAAATAATCATCACAAACAGCTACTAAATAAAAACAAAGACAGCATTTTCAAGGAGGAATGTGTTTACTCCTGCTTGTGAAGACTACTTTACACCTTCAGTCTGGAATATTCCATATTTAGGTCTTCTGCACAGAGACACCTTCAGCAATGCAATCTTGCTCCAAGGAGGTCCAAGCTCTTTGACAAAAACAGAACACTAGTGTTCTCTTTTTTGGGCACACACACCTTGCAGAGGTTAGTTAGTTCCTTCCCACAACACTTCCCCCCACCATGCCTAGAGAAGTCAGCTAATAAAACACATCCCATCTTCAGATTAGTATCATACTTAAGAGGAACAGTATTTGTGAAGTTCATACCAAAAACACAGGCACTGAATAGTTGGGTAGATCAGAAGAATGCAACCTCTTACAGCAGCAACTCCTTCTAACACCAATCTCCACTGCCAGGATGCCAAATCAACTACCTTTAAAATAACTATACTTGCCATAAGAGTTTATGAGTCTCTGTAATTTTCTGACAGTTTTGTTTTCTTAGACTGCAATATCGATCACATATTGATGACAAATATCTTCATTCAAGGCCGGAACATGACGTAAGTGCACCTTTACAAATCAACCCTCCCATACAACAGAGTTGCCACTCACAGCTAAGTCATGGAATAACATAGGTTGAAAAGGCCTCTGGAAGTCACTCAACCCACCCTCCTGCTGCAAACAAGTCTAATTAGATCAGAATGCTTGGGGACTTGTCTGCGTATCTCCAAGGATGGGGATTCCACAGCTTCTCTGGGGAACCCATTTTAATATTTGGCCTATTTCACTATAAAGCACTCAGCGCTTGCCATGTGTCCGAATCATTAATTCGGAAAAATGTTTCTCACACACTAAGATCATCAAGACCTCACTGAATCCACCTCCTTAAAAAATATGAGGGAAGATGAAGGTGGTGTGTAAGGAAGGGAGAAAAAGGATGAGTGAAGATGATTTCACAGAGGAAAAGTCTTTGTGAGCTGTGAATTTCTGTTCTCTGGTACAGACACCACGACACAGAAGCCAACGCAGATGAATTCAAAGACAAGGGAGGAAGAAGAAGAGAAGGGAGACCATGCTCCCAATTTTTATCATACTCCTCCCTCTATGCAAAACTGTTTCACTGTATCCAGACACAGAAAAATGGTTTTCATGCAGGAACTGAAAATGCCATCTCAGCATCAACTGTTTGCAAACACTCAATCCTCTTAAAGGCTGACAGAAAGAAAATAAGTCTGGTAGCAAACAATCACGTGAACAGAACCTGCCGTGACTGTCAAGTGTACGATCATAGTAGGAAGAAAAATCTTGATTTTGCTGAACGAAACTGTCAGGTGATCAAAATCCTATCAAGGAAATCCTTCTTCTAGCATACAAGAAAGCTGGTTTCTGTGAAACACAAAAGCGAAAACCTTCAAATTAAAGACAACAGCCCTCTATTTAAAACACCATCTGAATAATTTTACTCAGAAACTATCTGTAGGTGCCCCTGAATTAATTATGCTGTCAACTACTGGAATTAGGAACTTATTCAGTTCTGGAAAGTGATCTTCTGAAGATATGCCCCAACCCTGCAACAGAAGAAGGAAAAAGAGGAAATGGAGCAGTGGTCTGTAGTTTTCAAAAAACCCACAATTCTAACATTCAAGATATTCATGAATATGTTTAGTGCTTCTGTATTAACCATGCAGAAAGGGTTATTAGAGCACCACAGTATTAACTGTACACTTCAGATTAGGTGTAGGAGGAATAGAGAAAAGAAATAATGATGAGATGAGAGAAAGAACGATTTTTTTGTCTCTCCTTCTCCCCCAGCTCCTGCCAAACCACCAGCAAGTATTAGCACACTTTAGGTCTGGATACTTGCCAGATAGCAAAAGGCCAACAAAACCAGAAGCTGCTAGCAATACAATAGTTTTTGGGGACATAAAACCTGACTATCAAATACAGAGACTGGAGTCAACTACTCCCAACTTCAATAAATACAGCAAGTGAAAGGGGAAAAAAAGACTGAAAAATCATCATGGCAACCATCAACTACTCAAAGTGAAAAACAGTAAATCAAAATTTCAAGGAGGAATCGGTTGGTTTTTTTGTTGGTTTTTTTGTTGGGTTTTGTTGTGGTTTTTTTTTTTTACTTTTTCAAGTAACAGGACAGGCTATCCTCATACCCCTAACGGTATGCCCAGTCACAACAAATTTTTGTGAAGCAACCACCAGTTGAGAGCTGCAGCACTGTACTGTAACCAGAAGACACAGAAGGACACAGCAACCTTTCCTTTCTCTGGAAAAGGCTTGGCAAGTAGTATTAATGTATTTTAAAAGTTTAAAGCAAGTTGTCACTTCGCAGCTCCTGAATGGGCAATACCACAAACTGCTATAGAATCACTACATGAAAGGGGATCCAGCGTACTGCCAGCATTATGAAAATCATAGAAGCAGCTTTTACCATATAGTGCCCACAAAAAGAGGAGGCCAAGCACTTTTCCTCTTCACTCAGCTGTTTTACAATTGCAAGCCAAAGGTCAGCTATCTTCACTCATTTTTGGAAACCAGCCATAAGATTACTAACAACCAGCTTAATGGCTACAGTTCAAATCCTATTCAGTCGAGTCCCGAATACGTGGGTATGCAGCAGTAATGGCACCATGACATCATAGGCAAGTTATCTGCTGAAATCAGAGGCAGTCAGATAGTGTGCATCTTTGCCTTCTCTCGCCACAAAGAGAAACACAAATTTCCAAGGAGTGGGAATTAAAGCATTAGAGATTTTGTTCTCTCCTTAGTGTGGCCAAGGCATAACGTTTTGCTACAAAACAATCCTTTACTGGCATCGTACATGCCATCAAACTAACTTGACTTAACTTGGAGGTCCATCAAGACAGGTGTCTGGTAGCTCTGTTTAAAGTCTTCAATACATGTCAAGTTACATGTACACCTCAGCGTGGGATACTGAAGGAGTGAAGCATGCAGATGCATTCAACATGTTGCAAGTTTATTTTTTCTTCCCGATTCATTTGTGGGCAGTGGGACTGACCTGATTAATAAGACTGATCACGTGAGGCCCATGAATGGGATACCCTGAGATTTCTCAGTCATGAGCAAAGTACTAACAAAACAGATCCGGCACTTCTGATGGAAATTAATTTCCACAACCTGAAACACATTTGAAGCGAACCAGGCTTTCAAAATGACAAAGCACCACAGAAGTTTGTCAGTTTGAGTAAAGTGAACTGTAACAATTCTAATTGGTTTTGGCTTATTTGTCTGAAAGTTGCCACTTTTAGACAGTGAACCTTATGCTGCACTGAACTCATCTCAATTACGTGCAGAAGGATTCCTGAGACTCTTGGAGTTTCCCTAACCTTAGAGATAAACTTGAGCAATCTACCATTTCCATGACTCAGTTTACTCATCTATGAGGCAAGTATGTAAAATTTGTATGCATTTTCAGAATATGAGCTGAAATGAAAGACGGTTTGAAGAACTGTTAATCAACGCTTTGAGGAAGTGTCAGCCTAGGTTTTGTGTGCAGTATGAAAATTCCTCCCTGTATTCCCGGAAAAATACAGTTATTAATGTAGTGTAATGGCATACATACCACCAAGTTTCTATTCTTGAGACAAAATGTGCATATATAGGATGACATTAAGTGGCTAGGACTCAAGAACATCTTACTATCAGCCACTGTGTGCAGTTGTAAGAGTTTTAACACAGACTAAACTTTCAAGAGTTTAAACCCAGTTATTTTTCCTTTAATTCTTAGAGAAGAAAATACTTTTAAACAAATGCAAATTTTACAAGACATTTTTTCATGTACTTCAGCAAACTTCTATACCAAACTAGATGAAAATAATTAAGAATACACTTTAAAATAAACTATATTTAATTATACTTAATTTTTCCTTCCTGTTCAGCATTTTCTACAAGCTGACTTCAGCTGTGCTCTACTTCAAATATACTATAAAAGCTGAGGGTGGCTAGCAGGTAGCCCAAAATTGAAGAATACAGCTCAGGTCAAGAAAAATAAATGCCAGGTTATCACAGAAGACTTCTAAAATTCTGACAGTCTCTAATGTTTAAAGACTGCAAAAGGAAATATTCTGGTAATTTACATAAACACTGAAATTGAGGTGTACGTGTCTAACAGGCATTTTTAGGCCAGTTACGGGCCAGGGATGTGTAGGGTATATACAGATGTGATTATAAAGTTAACAATCTCAGAGCAGCATACATTGTTGCAACCTTTATCTGTTGATGGCCACACAGCATTACTGCACTTTTAACAAAGTCACAGTTATGTTACTGAAGTATCAGCTATAGAAACCCACATACTAAGTTTACACATAGAGGTTGTTTTTTCCAACTTATCTTAAAATAGTAGTTAAAATCAAGCCCTTCCCTAGCAAAAATTTTGAGCAGATGAGTAATCCCATTGAGGTCTGCAGGATTTTATTTGTCAGCATACACAAAGTTACAGCCTTACATCTGCAGGACAGGCACCTCTCAAAACAGTTTCTACTCGAAGCATTTTAGAAAGCAGCAGCTTAAAATACTTTAGTATTAAATACATCACACTAGGAAGGTAAAGCACATCTTACACGTTTATGGAGAAACACTGAGTGAAACTCCAATAAGACATTCTACAATACAGCTCTTATTACTTGGAAACAACAAAGCTCAGAGCTTCACTATGGCCAAATCACTATGGATTTTTATATTTTACTGCCCTCTTGAAATAAAATTTTTGGCTTGTTCTGTGCATCCAGGTTTTTTAAGTGAAGTTTTAGAAATGCAAATATTTTTCAGATTCCTTTACTACAGCCAAGATGAAGCCTAAAAAGCCTTTGATATATTGAAAGAACCCTCAAACTAAATTCCTGTAATGCACTCCAACATACACTTAGATCTGCACAGATCCATTAAATATTCAGCCACAAGTTTATCACTTGAGTTCATCACAACTGAAGATAAAACTCAGCACCAATATTTGACAGCCTGATGCTAAAAGATTATCTACTGAGAAATAATCTAATCATTGTTCTTTGATATTGGAATCCTTGGCAGGAGGCAAAGGAAAGGAATACCAAATTGATCTTGATTACTTTCTGGGTTTCCTCTCATAGAAGGGAATTCAGTGTAGAGATTATCTTATACTTCTGCTTATTTGTTAGCATGTTTACAGCAAAGTTTTCAAATATTCCAATCTCATAAGAGACGAATGATGGACTTTGGGACGCATGCTTAACACAGAAGCAAAACAGCCTCTCCTGCTCTTAAAAAGGTCAGGCTGGAATCGAGGAGGTCATGAGGTACCCTGTTAAAAGGAGATGGCGTTCTCTGGGGACTCAAAGAGGGTCGGGTCCGACGGGCAGGAAGAGGCTCAGAGAGAAGCTGAAGAGCCCGGGGCGAGAGAGGGAACTGCCGAGCCCACTTACCTTAAGGATATCCCCCCGTTTGAAGCTCAGCTCGTCATCCGCGGTGGCTTTGAAGTCGTACTTGGCGATGGCTTCCATGCTGGGGCTGCCGCTCGGCGGTCGGGCGCTGGGAAGGAAGCGCTCCCGAAGCCTCCGGAGGCTCGTCCCGCGGCGGCCCGGCTCCGTCCGAGGCGCCGGCCCCGTCTCTCACATACAGGGAGGCCGGGGGACGATCCGCCCTAGGGGAGGGGGAGGAGGAGGAAGAGACGGGCCATTAGGGGAAGTGGCACGGATCGATGGCCGGGGCCGCGCCCAGGGCCGCTCCCTCCGCCCGGCGCGGCGCGGCCGCCGCTTCCTCCCGCCGCCGCTCGCCCAGGCCCGTCTCGCCCGAGTGACACGGCCCGCGGCCAATGGGCGCCCCGCCGGCCCCGGGGGCGGGAGGAGCCGCCCGCCCCGCCGCAGCCCGCCGGCCCCGCGCCCCGCTGCCCGCGGCGGAGCCGGGCGGAGGCCCCGCGGCGCCGCAGCCCGGGAGGGCACGGCCTCCCGCTCCCGCCCCTGGGGGAAGCCGATCCAGCCGGGCGGACCCCGGGCACCGCACCGGGCGGGTACGGGCGGACGGCAGCGGGGCCGGGCCGCGGGGCGAAGCGCCGGCAGCACCGGCCCTCCCGGCCACAGGCGGCGCGGGGAAGGGGGCGCAGCCCGCCCCGGCGCTCGGGGCTCTCCGCTCCCGCAGCTCCCATTCACGGTTAAGCCAGACGAGGCAGAGGACGCTTCTGCGGGTCCTCTGTAACAGAACTTTCTTGGAATGCTGAGCACAAAGCGTCCGAAAATAGCATTACACTGAGACGAAAGTTTGGGCTCACGCTAACATAAAAGCAACCATCCTGAAATTCCAGCATCTCCAGCAGCAGAACACACAAAAAAAATACATCTTCCTAAGCACAGCATGAAAATCAGCAAGTTTGCGTATCTTTATGGGCCCAGAGAAGAAACGACATCAGACCTGGCAAGGCATACATAGACACACCGAAACCGCTGAAAAGGCTTAAATCTTGATCTTGGGTTAGAATAGGAAGGATTTAATCCAACTTGATAGCGGAGAAGGTAAGGGATCAGAAAAAAGTCAAGACAGTCTATAAGTTAAAAACCAACACCCCCCTGCGGAACCAGCGGAAAGCTGGTACTTGTCAATAACAATTCAAGAGAGAAGAGATCTGACACACAGCAGCGAACCCACGCACCTGCTAATTCAGTCTCTGCGGTTATGGCCCAGAAAGAGCCCTGCCACACGCAAAGGCAACAGATGGCAAGTAGTATTTTCTCATTTTGGAGAAAAACTTGCCTTACATAAATGCAGTTCAGCAATTAACATGCTTATATTCCATGAGTTCCATGTTTGGCCAACCTTCAGCTCCTTTCGCTCGAGGCAAACACCAGAATGGAGATTCCATCACAGGAAACTGGCCGAATGAGAAGAGCTATTTACAGGATTTACCTTGATCAAAAGACCACCAGCTTAGTGAAGTCCCCACGTGGACAGGGCTCGGGGTTTTCTTTGGTACTCCTACACAGCATTACTGACTGAAACGTCAGTAAGACTGACAAAGCTGTCAACAGCTACGAAGATCACAACTGAACAATCTGTGCTACCACAACCACTGGCAAGAAATACACTGGATACAAGCTCTGACCAACACATATCACCAAAACCAAAAAGCATGTCATCTTAGCTACACGTTGGTGATTTTAGAATACTTAATTTTAGTGTCAATGCTGATGAAAAAGCATCTGGCTTTCTGATGTCAGTCTTCCACACATGCAAACAACAACAATAACCTTCCTTTGCCAGGAACGTTGAACGTTTTCCCTGTGCCGCCTCTATTGTGTTCAGTTCACCATCTCCTCATCTTTCTAACCCGGCCTCTGTTTTTTTTAACTGATGGTATTTATAAATTTTTCTGCTATTATAGCAATATTCAAGAGCCACGTGAATGATTCCATATGAAGCAATGGAAAATTTGTTCAAGCATACTGTCTACATGTCCTATACCTTTAATGGTAAACATCACCTGTTTCCATTCCTTCTTAAAAATAAATATTACTGGCAGTAACATTTTGGTGTTTCAAACAGCACAATGCTACATTAGAAAATGCATATAATTATATGGGCATGTAAACACCATCAGCTAAGGGAACACTGCTTGAAAACCCTAAGTTCCAAACCTAAGAATGTAAAAGTTGCACAACTTAATATGTTATAGGCTTAAGACACATTTAAAGAAAGAAATTACTGCCAATTGGTAAATGTTCCTGTCTTTGCAGCACACAAGTGTTGCTACCCAGTACTGCATTAGTATCTGAGAATTATATATTTTTTCCTACCTGAAGGAGTTAATACACTACTTTCTTTGAGAAACTGATGCAGCATTTCCAAGAACCATACCGGCATTCCCCAAGCTTAGCAAAAGTGCAACACTGGGAAATTTTCCAGCACAATTCAAGATGAAAGAGACTCATCACACAATTTTCTTTAAACATACATTCATATTACTACCACCATCGTATATATTGTCAGCATATAAAGGAGTGATGTTTCTAGGTAACAATACTAACAACAACTGCAGCATAGAACCATCATGACTTTAGGCAAAAGTGTAGCTAAAGTTCAGGCACCGAAGTTACATGTAATTTAGGGAAAGGCTTTGAAAATATTAAACCAAGATACTTACACAGCAAATATCAGAAAAGGTAAACTTAGAACACCAATTCCCTTACCATCACTGAGAAAGCATTTGCTGTTCACTAATCTATTTAATAAGTTCGCATAGACAGTCAGTCACACAATTATTAAAATACAAACAAACCAACTGCAGAACAAGGGGGAAAAAAAGGCTTACTGGGGAAGGAGCTTGTGCTAGGTCTCTGCCTACTGAGAGCACAGCTGTAGGCATCTTGCTTTAGCCAGGCAGTGAAACAGGACGTTGCAAATACTATAGCTCCATAATAGAAGAAATAATACAAATACCCCAGCTCCACAGATGTCAAATGGAATAAGATAGGTATAAATGAATAACAGTCAAAATACAAATACAATGAAGACACATTACAAGAATTTTCACAGGATCTTACTAGAGAAATGACTAAGATTTCTCAAAATATATGTTTTTCACCTCTTGCCTTACTGTGACAAGATAGTTCTCTTGCTCTTAAAAAAAACAGGGTGGGGGAAGAGGAAGAAAAGGCAGCAGATGCAGATAACAGTAAATTCTCATTAAGCACTACAGTGCTGCAGCTCAGAATGCAATATAAATAATTATAAATACAAACCTCCCTGTTGTAGCCAACAGGAAACAACCCTCATATTCTTTTCAACAGATATTTCAAAAAACAGAGGCAAAGGTAGGCTTTTTATACTGCTTTTAAAAACAGCACTTTTTCTAGCAAGCGAGACCTTCCTCATTGCTCTCTTTCCACTGTTTCACTGTTCTTCTGGAAAGTGTTATGGGCAGGAATAGAAGAACAGAGAGTTTAGAAAAGCCAAAGCAAGGGAAGAAAGAAGGTATGTTCAGTGGAAGATTTTGCAAAAAATCAGATCCTAAGCTTCATCAGCTGTTACAGGACAAAACATTACTGAGGGTGGTGGAAAGAAAAACTAGTGGATACATCATCTGGAAGACATGCAGAAATGTTAAGTGTCAGGGCTCTAGACAAAAGAATAGAAAAAAAAATTGTAAGGGCAGAGCACTAATTCAAATTAACCAAATAAGGAAGTATAACATAATAAACAAATGGGGTAATATATAAATTAAATCATCAACATATACAAACCAGAACATTCGGGATCATAAATAATACTCATGATCTACTAGCTTAATAGATTTCAACTTCCTTAAGCATGTCTTGCCAAAGGACAACTCAAGATATCACTTACAAAACTAAGCTACAGCACAAAGCACAGATAACACTTATCAGATTTTATCAGTTAACAGAAAACTTCACCTCTGCCAAAATGTCATTATTGACACTTTTTTTTTCTTATTAAACTGTGTAAAGTAGCTTTAAATGTTACAAGCTTGCCTGGTATTATGAAATACTTTGAACACTACATGACTTAATCGTCCTAAGAGATGATAATTGAAAGGGTTTTTTTGGCACAAGTTCTCAATATTCAAAGTTTGCACAGAAATGGACTACAAACAACACTGTGTTTGAAGAAGATTAACAACCTGTGACCCTTCAAATTTCGGCTGTTAACAACAGGCATTTAGTAATATTTAAAACAAGGAATTACCTTCCCTAAACACTATATTTATCAATTAATTGCTCTCCCAGCTATTAACTGTGCTACAGAGTATTTTTCTCTTTAGGTTATAAAAGAGATGTACCAGTCAGATGTTGTGGGAGTTAACAAGACTGCATCCTCGTCTCCTATAGATTATTTGAAACTATATTGCCAAGCTAAACCTTAACCCACAAAACCAACGCTGAATCTCTCAAGAGGAAGTTCAGAGGAGAAAGACACTAGGAGAAAGAGGTCCTTCCCCCTCAGAGAAACTCACATTTGAAGCAGGACCCCAAAAGGCCTCTGGAGAAATAGATGTTAACCTGCCTGCTGGGCATTCACAACCTTTTAACCTCTGGAAGCGGCCTGGAGTTACGGAACTCTTCCGGGGAATATCAAAAACGAGCCCCGCGAACCAGCGCCAGCCCACACCACAGACGCAGGGCAGAGGGAAGCCACCCGAGCTAACACCCGCCTGGGGGACCCGAGTGCAGCGAGCTGGGCCGCCCCACCTCGCCGATAACGCCCGTGCGGCCCGGGCCCGCGCTCCGACCCCCGCCCGCGGGCGGCCCGGCCCGGCCCCGCCGCGCCCGCACTCCCGAGAAGGGGCCGGGCCCAGGCCCGTAGCCCCGGACGCGCTGAGGCGAGCCCCGCGGAGCACGGCGGGGAGAAGCGGAACACCCCAGGAGCCCAGGCCGCGCCGCCGGGGGACGCCAGCCGCCGGAGCTCAGCGTGCGCCCCCCACCCCGGCAAGGCCCGCGGCGGGCAGGGCCTTCCCCGCGCCGCACCGGGGCGGGGGCTAGGAGGGGGAAATCAGCGGCGCGCCGCCCGCCCTCCATACACACCCCCCGGACTCACCGCGCAGCGCAGGGGGGCGCCGCCCCGCCCGAAGGTCCTCGCCGCCTGCCCGGCCCCACGCGGCCCGGCCGCCCCTCCAGCGCCGCCTCGGCTACCGCTACGGCCCCGTCCCGCGGGCCCCCCCCCCGCCCGCCGCCTGCTCCGCCGCCGCCGCCGTTCCCGCAGCAACTCTCGCGAGAGCCGCCCTGTCAGCCGCCCTTCGAGGCCGCGCCCCGCCCACCCGGGAGAAGCTCCTGCGCGCTCCCCTCCCCGGGCGGAGGGCGGGCCCGCCCCGCGCATGCGCACGGCAGGGAGCGGCGGGGGCCGGGCCGGGACTGGCCGGGTTGCCGGTTTCCCGGGGCTGACACCGGGCACGGCCTCGCCGCGGGATTTGTGCAGAGGCGAGCGGGGAGAGGCAGCGGCCGAGGTACCGAGCCCTCCCGAGCATCGTAGGGACTGTGCCGCGTTCAGACTACTAACCCCCGGGGGAGGCGGCCATGAGCACACTCGGGGTTCGTGCAGAGCGTTTGCCTCATTTATCCGTGCTCTGCTCGGAGGTAAGACAGGGCAGCCCCACGGAGCTGGCAGGGACAGGTCAGATCAGAAGCAACCTGTGGCTAGCATGGAAAACTCCACGCCAGGTCACACCAGGCTTGCCCACACAGCATGTGAGCAGGCACCGAGGGGTGCAGAACTGCTCGCCAGACTCTTGAGAGCAAAGAATACACCTGGTAGAGTCATTACTTGGCAACTATTGTCCCTTCCGAGCTTAAGGCACTCATGCTGTAGGAAAAAAAAACAACAAACCAGCAGTGTGACCACACATAGCAATTAAAATATGCATGGAGGACCACATTCAGATGGCACAGGTGTTTAACTGTGTGACCCTTCTGGCATTCTTTTAGCTTGAAAATACTCTTTAATTACAACATACAGTAAAACAGTTGTTCAGGTAAGCATCAGGCCTCAATTCCTCAAAGCCACTGAACAAAAAATGCTTCTAGCTCTATAGAGGAGAGCTAGTTTCTGAACCAGAGGCTTTCTACAGCTGTACTCCCGTTCCCATGAAAGGATGAGCCAGCTACAGGGTTCCTTTGTTTTTGCCCCCAGACAGGTTACTCCCCACTCCCCACGCACAAAAAGATGCTGAGACTGTAAAGGGGGAATCTAAGCACAGCATGTGCCACAGTATCAAGACATAAACTGCAGAGTTCCCATCTGGGCTCACATAAATGCAGGATTATTCTGCACCAAGATTGTATCTAATTTAGGCAAAGATAACGGATATTTTGTTTTATGACAAAGATGCACATTTGCAGCCTCCAATTAAACCCACTTTCTTTTTTAAATGAACCACCACATCAGTTGATGTCCCTGGCTGTACTCTGCAGGTGGCTCTCATGGTTTCACCCATACCAAGATCAGAATACCATCAGAATAAATACTGCTACCTCATACAATTTGGCTTACAAACCATGTTCTGCAAACATTGCCTACTAACATTCTCATTCTAAATGCTTAAGCAGCTTGATAAAGATTCCCGAGAGGTTGTTTTTGGATTAAATATGTGGTTTAAAGCCTTAGCAAGATCATTTTCTTATCCTAATAGCATTGTATTTAAGGAGTTTTAACTTATTTCCCAGATCTGGGTGTTGGGGGAAGGTGTGAATTCTCCCAATACTTAATTCAAAAATTGGAAAGGGTGGAGGAAAGGAGCTATAGGACTTGAGGATGTTACAAATGTTTCAGATGTTCTTTCTGAGGATGCAAAAGTGATTCATCTAGGATGACACAAAGATTGATGAAATCTGAGCTAGATTCCAAGATGGCTCAAGTCCCCAGTAAGTACTGTTCCTAGAACAGGCTTACAGAATCTCTGGTTTCATGTACGACCTCAAAACGAGGATTTAGAAATTCTTTGTAAGCCTCCTATAAGTTAAATAACATCATCTCAGACAAGTTATAGCAGCTACTTTTAGCTGGACTTGAAAAGCCAGATATGGATAACAGCTGCCAGTTGAATGATAGCTACTTTAAGAGGCTGCAGCTGCCCGACTTTAAAAGGGCAGTCCTAGAAAATTAAACAAGCATCAAATTTTAGAAATAGCAGAGATCAAAGCCTTATAGAAAGATATGCCTGATAAAGGAGTTGCTGACATATACTTGCTTGCAAACCAATTAATGTAGCATGTTCCTCCAGCTTGCAAACAAGTTAATGCTTTAGAAAAATACACAACTAAATGTGCAAATACAGGGCAGCTTCACTACAGCAAAAGCTGAAATCCTGGCATAGCTGTAAGCAAGGGTCAAAAAGGCAACAGAGACATTGTTTTGCTAGAGGATCAATTTCAAATGTTTTTTGTAGTCTAGGAATAGCTTGAATTTTCTATGACAGTTTGGGGTGATAAAATATAATCTAAGATTAGCTCTGAGTATTTTAAGTACTACTAAGGGTAAGAAAAATCTTGGTGTCTGACATTTCTTTTGGATGTCTTTTTAAACTTTTTAGAGCAGTCTGGGGAAATAAATGTATGGCGTTTGCTATCAATAGATCAGAGAAATATTTGTTAAGAACTGTATTTTTGTGTAAGCAGCCACTCAAGTTTAAAAATTGCTGCTTGGAATGTTTGTATTAATACCCTGTCACTGACATGAAGTGTAACATTAATAATGGAAGTTAGTGAATGTATGTGCCTTATCTTGACACAGTCTTTAAACTATGATCCATTAATATCTGTTTCCTTGCAATGGAATTTAATTATTGTGGAAACTTTTACATTATTAGCACTCAGAACTCCCACTGTATGTCATCTAAAGATGAACTTTTTCTAGTGTTGTCACAGCAAATGCATGACCTTAGCATGTGTTGTCATAACATACTGCTTCTCCAGATGAGCAGCTGGCATGTATTAAGCGATACTGTGTACATGTTCCTAATTTTTGCCACCATCTTAGTGCTACTGTATGCAGTAAACGTACTTCCTTGTAGGGCTGATGCAAGAAACTAAACGCTAACCAGGAAGATATTCTAGACTGTTTCTTTTCATTCAAAGGAATAAAGAAGTGACCTCTCACTCCCACTTGCTGAGAGCATCAACACAGGCAGCTTCAAAGGTGGTTTTGAAAACCAGGCTCAGAGCTTAAATTGGAGCCCAGGGGCCTCTGCCTCAAACAAAAGAGCAACTAGGAACTATTGGGAGAGCTATTGAACTTAGAGAGGATTCATAATCAGAAAATATTTGCTCTAGCTTTGATTCATATCTGTTCTCTCTCAGCAAACACAAGTTAAAAGCTTATGAACTGACACAGTAATGACAGTATGAGCTAGTGTGGTCTCTATGTTCTGCATGCATTGTGAACAAATTTAACTATAGCAGAATCTTTCTGGTGATAGTGCAAGACACAGAAAGAGCCCAGAAAGCGATCATCTCTCTCAGGTGGAACAGAGGCTGCAACAAGAAAAACCCAAGGTTAAGTGGAGAACAAATGTGATCCTTAATTTGTAGATGTTAACTTGATGCAAAGTTGCATGAGGCCAAAATCCTTAAGGCTTCTAATCAATCAAGAGGAAAAATCTAACATCTGAGTACTTTACATACTGTCAGTATCAACGATAAAACGGGGGGTGGGCAGTGTGGGGTGTAATTCCCTTGAGCACAAGTGGGAATATTCTTAGTGGTTGCTGGAATCTGACATCACATCCCAGCTCTAACAGAAGAAACCGCTGGCCTTGAGTAAGTCCTTGCTTCATCAGCACTGGTTTTTCACAGGGAGATCACCTTCTTGACCTGAAATGTAAGCCATTTCTTTACAAAGATGTGGTTTAACCCTACATTCCATGTACTTCAGCTTCTGAGTCTGCTGAACCGAAGGCAGAGGAAGCTTTCCTGCTAGAGCTCTCCAAGATGTCTCACTTCATCTTTTCTGTAGCCTTCACATTTGTTCCTAAGCCCATTCTCCTCAGACATGAGAATCCGTGATCATAAACTACAATACATAACTGCCAATTTAAGGAACTTTTGTGTCCATTGCAATGATTTTTATTTTTTTTTAATGACATCTGGCACAATAATTGTAACAAAATATGCTGCTAATATGCACCTTTCTTCCTCTGACGTGTTTCCTGATTTCAAAGAATTGTAGCAATTTTTTTTTCTTTTAAAGCAAAACCCTGACTGGCTCAACACATCTGAAGATGCTCAAAATTTCACATTGTGATTCTGCAATGTATTGCTGCAGTTCACACAGCATAACACTATGTGTGTTATCTGAGTTGTATTTAAGCAGCCTGATGTATGAACCAAGACAGAATGCTTCCTCCCACAAAAAACAACTCAGACAATCTGCTATGGGGAATGTGGAATAGACAAAGGTAACTCAAGATAGCCCTGATCAATTTTCTTGCAAGCTGAAAATTTAATGCCATAAGACTGTTCTGACAGCTGTAGGGGAACTGACTTGCTATATACCTCTGTCTGAAATGCACAGGAATAAAGTGGGTGCGGCAAATAGGGGAATGCCAGGAATGTAGGCACAGCAAGGAGCAAATGCTGGGAATGGGGCTGTTGATTTTTGTTGCATGAACATCACCCTTGCCTTTTTCTTCTCATATCAACCCACGCTGGCCTCAGTGTAATCATCAAGCCACGTACGTTAACCATAAAATCCCAAACTATTCCATTTGCTAAATATTTTAGCCTATCTTGGAGCAGAAGTTGCTTCACCAAACAAGCCTGATGCAACAAAAGAGCAATGAACATGACCTGCTCTAGGAAGATGCTAAACACCCTGAGAAAACCTAGAATCTAGGTGCTAACCTTAAAAGTCAGGCCACAGACCTACAGACACTACTTTACAGATAGAAAAGGCAACAAATTGCCTTCATTGATCATGAAGTATTAAAATGGTCACCAAACAAGCTTGGCCCATTGGAGTCTACAAGACTTAACTGGTCTTACTCGAGTTTCTCTAAAACCTTAATTCAAGATCTAGGTTTCTGGTCTAGACATAGGATTTCCCCACATTCCTGTATCTGAAACATTGTCTGACAGTACTAATTAGAGAATCAGACACCAAAGCCAAGGGAAAAAAACCCTGCCCAAATGTGTTCCTGTGTCTATTCTTTATAGAACGGGATAATGAATGGATTGGGCAACTACTTTGCTGTATATTGACTGCTTGGTTCCATTATATTTTGCAGCTTTGTGTTAGTGATAAAGGTGTGGATAACTGGCTAGCTGAAAAGGGTCACATAGACATAGTCCAGCTGGCTGGACAAAAATGCACATCACTCTCAGCTTATCTGAAGTAAAGCAAAAATACACTATCCTTGGCTGTTCTTGTTACACAATAACAGGAAGATCGCGGTGGGAAGAGAATGTTACAGGTGGGAACAGATAACTACAGAAGAGAAACTAGGGGCGGACTCGATATTTAGGCAACTAACCAATAATGAGCTTAACTTTTGTAATATGTATGAGCTAATTATAACAAGGCATAAAAGGTGACTGTAAGGTACAATAAACGAAGTCTGCTGATCACTCATATTGAGTGACTGTGTCTTCCCTCCGTCGCAACATAAAGGCAACAATATCAAAGGGATATAATAGATGTATCCACATACACACAATATAAATATCCATATTCTGCAAATGGGGAAACAAAGGCATGGAGGACTTGTCCAAAGTCATATGATAAACTAATGCCACAGTGTCCAACAGCATTGGGAACAGAATTCATAGTTGTTGACTTCTGAGCCTTGCTGTAACCATCAGCCAGTTCTCCCTGTTCAGAAACCCTCCCAATGCTCTGCCCTGGCCTTCTCACATACATATTGAAATGTTATCACAACTGTCTGTTTCTGAGAATCCGTCCAAGCGCAGTAAATAAGTGTTGGTGCTTGTGACCCAGACAGAACAGCTGATCTGCCAAAACAGCTTCACAATTTTACTCATTAAAGATCTCAAGAGCACTTGTGAGGCAGCTTAATCACCATGTGAGATAAACGGGGACTGTTCTGACTTTTATAGACCAGGAGACAAGAAAAGTTAGCTTAGCCTCAAAACTAGCAAAAAAAAAGTGCAAAACAAAACCACCCATGAGTCTTACAATAAAACTGAGTGAGCTAGGAAGAATGTAATAAAAGCAAATTCTCTTCCATGCCACATTGTGTTTGCATGGTCACAAAGAGAAGAAAGGACAAGATTGTTATAAGAATTACTATGTAGGAAATGCTGCTCTACCTGGGAACTGTAATAGCCATTCCTGACATTAAGAAATGAAACAATAAAATGAGTTGGCTGGGGTCACCCAGAGCAGCTTAAGCTCCAAAAGAAATCTGTAAAAGGGAATCTGATCCAACTATAGTGTGCCATCTCCCCTTTCTTGAGTACAAAAGGGATTCAGCTTTCTTCCTACTCCCAATACAGTCATCTGTCATTTTCAGGACAGCTTGGAATTGTCAGTTCAATTACCTTTCCGTCTGGAGAAAAACAAAGCAGATGCTGTTTATTACTAAAAGGCAGAATCTCTCTTTTGAGGAATATAACATCTCATTTTTTATAATTAAACATTGAATTAGGTGCATCTAATTTATTAAACAATACACAGGACCTGGGAAGTACTACTATTCAGCTAAAATGAAATGCTATCTTCCCTTCAGCTTTGGTAGAGGTGTTGGTCAACTCAACTACTGCTTTTAATTTTTAAGACTCAAACAGCTTTTGTATCAATCTTACCCTTTTAATTTCTCTTACTACTACACACATTAGAAATATGGTAGATCCCTAGCATGTCATGAAATGTGCAGAGGGATGGGGGAATCAGACATGCAGCAATTGCTTTTTCTAAACAATACAGAATTTTCTCACCAATTTAATTTTTTAAATGATTTTGCACTATTGTTCAAAAATGCTACTCATCAAATATTGATTAAAATGCAACTTCAACATCTTACCAGAGAGCTTAACTACACACACACACAAAAAAGCCAAATAAATTTTTTTTTTGTATACAATACCTGCTTTACAGTAGTCCTACTCAAATTTTCATGTCTGCTCTACCCGCAGCAGCACACTGATGAGGACTGACTGAAAGGCACATGCAGGGAGGTCAAATAGTTCCCTTGGATCTGTCGGGCACTGCAAGCCATTCAGAGGCGGAAGCTTACTGCAAACTGAGCCATGTCTCTGCCCATATGTTGTGGTCCCAAGAGGAGACTGTATATCCTTGCGCTGAAGACATGGTGAGCATGAAATTAAGCATTTTCAGACTATATGCATAGGTTTGCAGTAGCTGTTTCATTTCTGTAAACTCACTTCCCACCAAAATGATATAGGAGGCATTAGACAGTGAAACAATTCCAAGAAGTAGAAGGATGTGAAGAAAAAGCACCCAAGGTGCTTTTTATAGCTATATTGAAGCAACTATGGGAAGTAATCCTAATTTGCAGCCAAAATTGACTGATCTGAGCTTTCCATGCCATAATATTACATTACTATAAAGATTCAGAAGTAATATTATCTTGTTTGCCATTACATCATTTGTTCACAATTCTGTAATACTAAAAAAATAGAGAGGATGAGGACTTAACATAAGACAGAGCACTTTATTGTAGAACAGATCTTTACACCAAAGTTCTCAGACACAAAAATCATACCAGTTTAGTGCCTCATGAGTACTTCACAGCATTTGCCTTTTGAGTTTCCCTTTGTCATCTACTACTAGAATACACAGGAAAGTGCTCTCTGGATACCTGCCCTATTTCTGAATCTATAGCAATATTGTCCAATTCAAGGGTATTTTTGCTCTTCCAACCATCCTTGTAATAATGCATTTTGATAATGTTTTTCACATAATCTCAACATGCTCTACAAGGGCTAGGTCCCTAAATCACTCTGAAGTAAACAGTTAGATCAGATTTACCAAGGAGGAAATAAAGGTACAAATACATTAAAGGTCCAGTCTGTCAGCCCCCATAACCACACATCTTATTGCCAGAAATTCTATACACAGCATACTTGTGAGTGAAAACAGATTTTATTAGTAGCTTGTTCAAGACCCACAGGGAATCAGTGTCAGAGGCAAAACAATCCAGACTCCGGATCTCTGCTCAAGATGTATCTTTACTCTGACCTTTTACTTAAAACCTTCTACTAATTAAGTAGATTTTATTGGGAGTGGAACAATCTAAAGAGGAACTAACAAGATGCTCGTGCAGCACTAAGCACAATTCATGATCTTATGTTATTACAATTCCAGTAACACATTTATCCTCTTCCCCTTCCTTATACTGTCTCTAAATTACACCGTAAAATTCCCCCACACCTGCCATTTTAATATTTCCTTCGAAGACACCAAAACCACTTACGGTGTCACTCAAGTGTATTAGAGTTGTGGGGGTTTTTTTTGGTTAACTGATTCCAAAGAATTGTTCTGAGTAACAAGAAGCTCAGGAAAACAAGGAGTTCTGTGGCCCTCATTATTCTCACTAAAATTGACACGGCATTTAAAGAGCTGAAATCGCACTTGGAGAACTCCTGCACTCTGTATGGATCCACACACTGTGAAAATAGACTGTCTCAAAGGAGTATCGAGTATACTCCCAAAACATTACGTTCTTGTCCAAAACTGCATCTGCAGAGAAAACAGTGCAGAGCACAACTTCATTGTACAATTTATTGCCGTAAAATTGCAAACAACTGTGCCAGGCTTTAGCATCTGTAGTTCAGCACACTAACGAACATCAGTTTTGTAAAAAAAAGTCTCACAGGGGAACTGTCGCATCACAACCTGGGATGATACAAGCTCTACACTGAACTACAGGAACAAGAAAGAAATTAAAACTAAGGGACATGCATCTTTTCGATTTAGCCAGTCCACTATGAATTCAGAAAACAAACCCCAAATCTCTGTACACAGACGCAGACCATCTCTGCCTCACACCTCTGATTTCCCTTCCAGACTCGGCAGCAGCTTACATTTCTCATTAGATTACCAGCTCGACATGTTTGTGTTCTGGTTCCCACCACGGCCTCCCGGGCATCTGGCACCCAGCGCGTGCGTTCACCTCACGGCTCCTTCGAGACTTCCAGTCCGTTGGTTACTCTACGGCAAAAGCGGCTTTTCAGAGGGAGATCTGCAGGTGTCACCCTCCCCTTGCAGAGGCACAGCCCTGGCAGAGGGACAACCCTTCTCCCTCACTCACCCCTTGACTGGGGCACCCCCCGCGGCCAGCCTTTGCCAGAGGGCTGGAGCCTTAGGCCACAGGGCCTCTCCCGGGCTCTCTCTGTCCCCTCGGGCATTCCCTTCACCCCGAGTCACTTCACTGCCCCTCAGCGCCGTCCCTCCGACGGCACCTCGGCAGCCGCGGGGCCAGGGGGGTGGCCGCTCTGCTGCCCGGCCCCCCAGCGCCGCCGCCGGGGCCGAGCAGCCGCTCCTCAGGGCACTCGGGCTCCCCTCAGGGCTAGCCCCGACCTGCCGCCAGGGCGGATGCCCGGCTTCGCGCGCCACCCTGGCCAAGCCAATCAACGCGCGGCGTACGGGTGGCCGCGCGGGATCTCACCAACCAGACACCGGCTTGTTGCGGCCGCCCCGAAGCGCCACCGCGGGTCCCCAGCGCCGTGGCGTCCCGCTTGCCAGTGACCCTGATGGCGGCCCCGGCGGCGCGCGGGGAGGCCCGGCGGGCGAGCGGCTTCCCCGCCGAGACTGCCCGGTGCGGCTGGTGAGTATAGGCCGAGCGGAGGCGGGGCGCGGCCGGGCTCCATCCCGTCGGGGAGCAGGACCGAGAAGGCCCGCCGTTCGCTCAGCGGGGGTCCCCGCTCGGCTGGAGGCTGCCGGCCATGGCGGGGAGGCCCGCGGCAGAGCCGGCGGCGGGGCGGCCGAGCTGCCTTCTTCCGCGCAGTGCCATTCCCCTTACGCAGCCTGCCCTGGCATCTCGCCGGCGCGTTACCTAGCGGCTTAGGAGGGAGAGGAAATTAAAAAAAAACAACAACCCACAAACAAACCCCAAAAACTAAACCACAAGCACCCAGAAAAGGCGCTGCCACACGTGCTGGCGGCTCGGCGGGACTTCTCCCGCGGCGGAGGGACAGACTCCGCCTCACCGCAGCGCGCCCCGCCGGGCAGCGGCTCCTCAGCCCCGGGGGGCGGGGGCCCGGGCCCGCTGCGGCCGCTCTGCTCTGCCGAGGGGCTTCTGGGGATCCCAATTCTCACTGAAACGCCTGCAGGAGGTTGCCTCGGCCCCTTACGAGCTCGGAGAGCGGCCCCCGCTCGGCCAGGTGCTTCATGGCGCTTCACCGCCGTCCTTTCCTCAGGAGGAGCTCACGGCACGCTTCACCTCAGGCGCCCGCCTGCTTTATTTCCAAAAGCTGTGATCCACGTAGTTCTTCGATTACATTGCTGCTGCTTGTCTGCTGTCCAGGAGCTTTCTCCTACCAGGATAACACAGGCCATTAGTGATAAGAGGAGGCCTAAAAATCCCAGTTAAAAACCTCATTACATAAAGCACAAAGAAGTTTGTCTGAGACTATATTATCTACTCAAGAGATAGCCAGAGAGGAAGGGAAGACCTAGAGACAGGAGCAGATAGTGTTCTAGTTACACATTTAAGATTCACGGAGCTGTCACAGGACGGCCTGTGCCACAGAAGTTTCTTTAAGTTAGTCTGATCAGTCTTAAAAGTTACCAAGATAGCAGCAGGTGAACATGAGTACCCATCCATCTTCCCAAGGCGGCTAACCAAGTAGTACATATTTTTACGTTTTCTGAGAAAAAGGAAGCTGCTATGGCAT
The DNA here is from genome assembly GCF_017639655.2 of Falco naumanni. NCBI lineage: Eukaryota > Metazoa > Chordata > Aves > Falconiformes > Falconidae > Falco > Falco naumanni. The sequence goes on along the minus strand of NC_054054.1, from coordinate 119,509,327 downwards.
GCTTGTCTAAAATCCTATTATTTCCCCCAGCAATTATAAAGTTCCTTGTGGAACAGGCAGCTCATACGTGGTGAGATACAATGGTATAGTAGTGCATGATCTCTGTGAGACACTGTAGGTTCCTTAGATATGCAAGTTTCTATATAAACAAACTTAACAGCTGCTGTACTACGTTAAACTACAGAGCTTGATCAAATATAGCAACATTTGAATAACATACCAAGCAAACTTGACTTACTTTCTAAGAAGCCAGCTTGATACAGGCATGCATATAAATAGCTACAATATGCTGGTTTTACACAAAATGTCTTTTGTTGTTTAGAGTAGTGCTTTATATTTCTTTGTTGTCTTTTACTCAAGCACATCAAAACACTTCACATAATATTCTTCTTAACCATGAGCTTTTAAATAAAAACATTGCCAACATTTTTTTGTCTGGTGAGAGGATTAAGATATTAGTGCTTTTAGTCTAGGTCACAAAACAAATCAATATTGCTACTGCAAGTGGAACCAAGAAAACAAACCTCCTTCCTCTAATCTTCATATCACAGTTCTGTTTAAGTCTTTGTATCTTTAAGGCCACCCTTGCTTCTGTTGGAGTCCTACCTAAACTAGGTGCTAGAAGCCACAGCAGGCGCTCCAGAGACCGAGCTGCTCCAGGCAGAAAGACAGCCCTGAAGAAGGGATGGGTTGTGAGGGCTTATATACCCCTGTGGCTGTGTGGGACTGGCCAGGAGCAAGGAATTGGCCAGAAGACAAGTCCTTCTGTAGGGCTGGCCAAGAAGAGAGTCCTGCTAGGACTTGGGCAGCACTGCCCTGTACCCAGGCCTGCAGGGAGCAGGATTTGCTTTGGGTTGGTTGGATTAACATCTGTGATAATGTACAGGAGCATTTGTACGCTAAATAGGGCACTTTAGATCTCTGTCTGGGATACTCTTGAGTGAATAGTGGAGAGAAGTTCTTACTGAGCTGCAGAGACCTCCTCTGTTTTCCTTTTACAGTGGAGTCAGCTCACTGCCCTATTTCTAGACACAATTCATCATATGAATGTTCAGCATAAAGCTTTCATGGAGCTTGTTGTGAGACTAGCAAAATACACAGCCTACTGAACTGAGCAGTGTCTTTTCTACATAAGGGTTCAGCTTTGTTTTGAATAAATGTATGACCTTGATCTTGTTAATGGCCTTCAGGTGCTGGGCCTGCTTTGGGGAACTCCCCAGAAAACACCTTCTCATCAGCATGATATTTGTTAAGTATCTCCAAATGGCAAACATTGGTGTAAGAATGTTTTTTGCCTAGAATTACTATAAACTGTGCATATAACACCCTTATTTATAAACTGGATTTAGGAGAAAAAGCTGCACTTTTAGCTGTGAGTCACAACGTACGTCAGCAAAAGTTGATTTGCTAGAAGGTCCTATAAATATAGCACTAGCTTTTTTATTTTATTTTGGGCTGCTGCCTTTTTGTGGTTTTCTAACATTTCAGGATTATTATTTTTTTTAAATGGAGGTAGTTATACGATCCTGGTTACCATAATAACCAATATCATGATGATGAATGACAGTTGCTGCTTTTGCAGTGAATTCTTCCATACATTTGCTGTAAAATGTTTTAGTTGTCATTCAAGGCATCATGCCACAAAGCAGGTGATGTCTCATCGCTCTGCAGAGGCTGCAGCAGCCCTTACAACTTTCAGAATTGTGCCTTTTGTTACATTTTCCACTTTGATCCGGACTGTATACATGCTGTGTCTTTCTGCGGCAGGTAGGCTTTGAGTACCTGAAGCAGAAAAGATAAAGCAATCCTTTAATTCCCAAACACTCTACTTTTTTTTTTAACCAAGTAAGTAAAAATGAACACGCAAAGATCTTTCAGATTTACATGTGAAGCAGTATCAGCCGCTGTGGAACAGTAAGTAGACTAAATTAGTTTGATTGTTCTTTTGATCATATCGGTCAATTGCTTCTCAACTCACCAGAACAAAATTAAAACAAAAATAAGTATGTTCTTTCGATTGTGTAGCATCTTGGTTTACCAGTCTTAATCTTGCAAGTAAACCAATGGTCTGACTCTTACAAGTATGCCAAAGCTATTTCCTATTCCCTTTATCCCTCCTTGTTGCTCAGCTTTCATTTTAAGCCACTGCTGTCCTTTCAAACAAGTCTAATGTGCAAGTCCTGTGCTGAAGAAAGATGTCAGAGGTATTTTTTATTGGAAAACTCTCTGTGAGTAAGGTTGAAACAAAAATAATTTCACCTCCAAAAGTCACACTTATCAGTTGGAAGAGAAATGAAGTCAATTTCAAGTTTATCCTATTGCTGATTCAAGGTAGAATAGATCTCTCTCTAATTCCTGTCATTTAGGAAGGGAAGCAGAGCCTGTGTGAAATCAACTCCTGATTCTGCACAGCCATGCACAAATGAGATACTTGACCACTACCGAGTTGATAATACTTAGCACATATACAACACTAATTCATAAGATCTCACTTACTTTACAGATACTACTAAATTTACTTCACAGCCTCTCTTGCTGAAGCAGATATGCATATCTCTATCTATAATCAAGGGTTACTGAGGCAGGGAATGTTTACCTGGCCTAAAATTTTACAAGTTTTTTCACAAGCAGATACTGAAACCAAGAAGTGTGGCAGCCAGCTCTGTTGCTGTAATTATTCCGTGCCCTCGGTGGGTCTCCAAGCAATTGACAGTATCACTTGATGCACCTTTGGAAGCCCATATATCAGCAAATGTACCCATGTTGCAAATTATCAGGCAGACATCAACTGCTCATGAGTAGGAAGACCGTATGGTTCTGCTGATATCAAAACAATCAGCTCTAATCTAAGCCATTTTCTCCAAGGCAGCTGCTTTTTTGGTTATTATCTATTCCCCCGTGTTTCTATTCTGGGTGACAGATAAGGCTTCTGTTCTTGAGGAATTCACTTTTGGCAGCAAGGAATGTTCAGATCCCCATCGTTTTTCATAGGCTAATCTATGTTGGGAGTTTTCAGTAAATAACATGAAAATAGCACTGACTGAGCACTTTAGGGAAAACAGTTTCATTAGGTTGATTTATTTTTCTGCCTAAAGACTTGCAGCTTCTGAAACACATTTTTCTTTCCAAGTGTTTGTAGGTTGTATGTGGAGTTATCTGATCTTTCTGTTTGCTAGTTGGTTTATAAGTTCTGTATGTAATGTGTCATGCCGTATAGTTTCTTATTAAATTTCAACACTGATAGCTCATATTGATGTGAGGTTTGGTTAAGTTGTTGTGCTTTGAAATCCTTGAATTTCAAAGGAGGAACTGAAAGCCAGTGTTTATAACCTATATAAATACACTAACTGCATAAAATAGTGTTATTCAAAATATGATTGGGCAAACAAAAGTTTGAATGGACCTTTGTAAAGCTCTGCTTCTGCCCTTCAGATGGGTGTTTCAAACACTTCCTGATACTCGGATCAAGCTACAAGACTTACCTTTGCTCAGGGTGCTTCCAGACTGAAATGAGTTTGGGGTGATGGGGACCTATTCTTCAGATTTGAAAAGGTCTGGGTATCAGATACACATGGCAACACAAGCACTGAACTAACTCATTCTTGTAAATATAAAATAAAGATATTCTAAGGTGCATTGCTGGCCTCTCCACATAGCTATGGGCTAACTATTGGCCGAGTTCAGCATACAGGATTTCCAGAAAGTTAGCTTGCTATTAGTGATACATGCATTGGGTTAAGTTATTTGGTAGATGCTATGTTGCGTTTTACTCTACCTAACGGTTTGGAAGTATTTCTCAGGCTGAATGCAGCATGATGACACTTGAACACCACATCCAGCCATTTCCACATTTCACAGACTGCTCTAGGCAGGCGAATCCTGAGGAGGATGGAGTGTGCTGGGAAAGTGGAGGGGGTCAACTGGCTGCACTTGAAGCCTGTGGTGTCTGATTAGAGCAACCACAGCTTCAGGCATCTCTGATTGTCTGCGGCTGAATACTTGAAGCCCACTAACATGTTCCAGTAAAGCAGTCCCGCTTCAATTCTCTCCTGCTGTCTGGCAGAGTTCAACATGTCAAATGAAGGCATGAGAGACTAATTGCCTGGGCAAACAGAAGAGAGAAGAACAGGGGGGACAGAGGAGGGCAGATACTCCTAGTATGGAAGAAATAGCAGTGCACAAAACTCCTGGGTCCAGAGTGTGGTGAGTCCCTGCTGTTGGGTCAGGGTGGTGGTGAGATGCATCTGGTGGTGAGAATTAAGGGTCCCTGAAACAGAAGAGTCTGGGAGGACAGCACTCAAGGACCTTGTGTGGGATGGAGCTGATGGATGCACAGATCTGCAGATCTTTGCCTACAGAATTAATGAACTGCTTCACCTCATTGTGTGAAGCTGTTTTCTGAGTGTTTGCAAGACCTCTGTAATGCATATGAGGTTTTTGGTTGGTATAACACAATTCTTGCAATATTCTTGTAGACTTTATTTTGATAAATTATGCATTTGGAAGAAAGCATGCAAATCACATTTTGTATGGCTCCAGTGCCAATCCTGGTGCAGAAATCGAGGGAGGATTGTTTATCATTGCAGCCTGTCTTTGCTTTTGGCTTCAGTTACCCTAATGCTAAGATATCCCAACCTATGTAGGATTAGCTGTGTTTGGAATTCTTGGTTCTAAATGAAAACCTGTTTTAAACTTTGAAAAATGAAACATTCTGCTTGTTTTGTGTATCCAGATTGGCACGGGGAAGACTTGGCTTCTTGCTTTCTCTGTGTGAAATGTCTACAATCTAACCTTTTTTGGCACCTTAAATTGGAGATGTGAGAGAAACTGAACTACTTCTGGGTTTCAGGTCAGTTTGTTCAAATTTTGGAGGAGCCATGAGCATGTGTGATGATGAAGCAGTGCTGCATGCACCACTGATTACTTTTGCAAGCTCTTGTTATATTGATCATTATAACAGCTTTTGAATTTCTCTGGGTAGGGGATATTCACTTCCAACCTTCTCTTTAACACCTTTCCTGTGTATCCTGCTTCCTACCACTGAAGGACTTCAGGGCGGTATTCCTAAGCATGCAGATGATGTGCCTTGAACTTTAGGGGATGGCATGTTTGGCGTTCAGGATCACATTTCAGTTTGCTGCCTAAACTAGAATGTCACTAAAACAGAATGTCACCATGCCTCCCTGCATGGCCCCCTGCCCTCCAGCCAGAGCCACCCACCGCTGCTAATGATATGGGCTCCATGGGATTAGCACAAACAGCCCAGGATGTTTTTTCTTGTTCTGCTTTTGTGACTTTGGCTTCCCAGTTACCCAGTTGTGTCATGGATAATTATGCTTTTGAAGTCCAAATCCAGAGAGAAATTCAAGTGCTTAGCTTTGTTTGAATGAGGGAGAGCATGGTGCATAAATCCTTCAGTAGATCTACTAATAAATCTTCTGTCAGAGGGGAGTAAAAAGAAGAATCGTGGATTTATTTCTTAGCCCTTTTATTGTTAGTGAGCATTTTTCTCCTTAAAATCATCTCTTGCCTTCGTCTATATTGAAGTCACTCTGGAGTTCAAGGCAAGATACTGAGGCTCTAAGCTGCTGTGTGCAAGCCTACAAAGTACGTTTTCCTATTTCCCACTCCCAGCCCTCTGTCAGCTTCGCTCCAGTAACTTTGTCTGATCCTCTCTTTGCAATTGCTAATTGGCCTGGCAGGGATACAAAGTGACTGAAAATAGCTTCATTCCCTTGGTGTGTGCACATTGACAAGGGTCACAGAACAGAAAAGTAGGGCAGAGTCCAGACTTGCTGCTCATGCCAGCCAGCCGGCAGCCAAAAAATCGCACTTGCAGGTGCTGGTTGCTGTACTGCAAACAGTTCTTTGGAAACCAGCAGTCTGAATGTTGAATGCTTGCTGCTTCCTGGAGTGCAGGTACAGGACTCGCCTGCATGAGAGGAAACATTGACATCTAACTCTTCAGTGTGGGGCAGCAGTGGCTTTCTGAGTAAGCTTTGGATGACATTTGTTTTCCCTGAAATGATGTAGTGTCATGGAGCGTAGTGCTGTAGGTGACTGCGACAAGGATGGGAACTCCAGAATCCTTTGAAGAAGGTAGTATGGTATAGACCAAGGTAATAAATCCCAGTGTATCTAGGAAATACATAGGTGGTTTGAATTGATTTGCAGATTGAGCTGCTGCTTTGTTTGTTTGGATTTATGAGAAATGTGTGTCCAAGCCCTGAGTTTGTGTGTGATATTAAAAAGTAGAACCAAGAGTTACTAGCCAACAAGACGACTTTCCCTTGACCATAATCTTGTAATATCTCATTGTGTTCATATATAAGAGAATCCTCTGGAGCAAAGTACACACATCCTTTGTTTTGACCAGAAAAGACATTTTGCATACATGGAAAGAGAACAAATTTGTGCCATGGAAGATCAAGGGGGACATGGGCTAGAAGAAGGTTGTGAGTTCCAGAGCTGCTTCGTATCTCAGTTATGTTGGAGTCTCAGTTTTGCTAAAAAGAAGAAAAAAAAAAAGAAAAGAAAAAAAAAAAGGCCTAGTTCCCTAGTAATCTGGAATTGTTTTTATGACTTCTGGCTTACTTAATGATGGTCAGATACATGCACCCCACAGTAGCATAGCCTTGTCAGAGGTTGGATGTGTTGTTCAGCAAATGGAAGAATCATTACTGCAGGCTCCATTAGAGATTAGCTGGACAAAGCTCCTGGTAGATAAGCATAGCAAGACAAATAGCTGTGAGTGACAGCATGCTCCGACACCTGGTAGAATCCAGCACTTTGTCAGATGTTTTTGGAGGCTTGTCCAAAAGTGTGTCAGGGCTGCACTAATACTCTTACTTTGAGCTGCAGGGAACTTAATTCACATACTGCTGTCAGTTTTGGGGGGGACTTAAGCTAATGGGACCAGTTCTGAGTAAGGGGAGGACCGATGTACTATTAGAAGAACTTTAATCTCCCCAGTTCTTCTTTTAAAGACCGGTCCTGTAATTTGAATTTTGTGAATTTCATCACTTCCTTACCCTAAAGGGAGAGATATGGGGAGACTGACTGCTTCCTCTTTCCACAGATGGTGATGTGATAAGTGTAGCCAAGCTCATCTCTACCTAGGAGACACTCTCCCCTGAGGAGCAAGCAATCAGTCCCCTTTTGCTGGACATGCTTATGGAACTGCATAGCCATGGACCTCAAGGAGAAGTGTCAGGTAGGTTCCCTAAGGGTCATGCCCAACTTAAATGTTGAGTTCTTTTAATTGTCTTTCATTATTTTGCATCAAGACTCACCATTTGGTGTTACTATGTGATGGTATAATCCATGGTTAGTATCAAAGTTGAGAGTTCTGTCACCTTCACATTCCTAGGGATGTGTGTGCTTGTATCAGTAGGTAAGTCCTTTGCAGGCTGGGACTGAGGCACCATGGTGGAGCAGCATAGGTGAAGTATATGCTGTTGCATGTGCTGTGTCTTCCTTGAGGTTTAAAGTACGGCTTCAGCCCCCTGGACACTTAGCTTGGCTTTATTTGAGAAGCTGAATTCTCTGAGAAGATTTTTTTAATAAACTAAGGTAATGAAATCATCTGAGTCCAGTTTTTCTGGTGATAAATGTATGTATTTCTTGGGCAATTGCATGTCTTCCTAGGGAGTGCTGCAAGATAGTATTTCTGTATCTGGTTTACAAAGTGCCAGATGTGTCTAGATATTGTATGGAGGGGCAATCTGTCTCTTGCTATCTTGCCATACTTATGAGCTTCAAAGGAGAAAAAAGAGAGAGAGATCTTTACGAACAGCTGCTATAGAAGCTAAAAAGACGTATCTGCTGTGGTTGACAGGAGAGTGTAAACTTGGCACATGTTACTACTTCCCAAAAGTAAAATTATTTTGATCACTTGAGTGAGTAGTCTGCTGGTCACTTATGTTTTAGCCATGTTTCAGCAGCCACCTCAGTATTAAATGTATTTCTCACTCAAAAAAGTGAACTGGTCCTTATTTTGGATCCCAGTCAGAAATGGGACAGATAGTTCGAGACTGGTGAAGAACATTATACACATCAAGCTCTCAGCTGGCACTGGTAAGAGAACATTCTTGGCCTTCCTTTTTGGTGTCCCTCTCTGCACACACTGTAAGCTTTGTCTGCCAGATCATGTTTGCTGGCTCTTTTTTTCTGCGTGCATCCCTTTCTTGCTGTTTTGTTTGCAGTGCTTCCAGCATCAAGAAGTGGTTTTGTTCATTAGTGCAAAAGTACCTGTTAGGTAATCAGCTAGGCCCAGATCTGCTCTAAAAGATTACCACAACAGTGTAAGTGACTTAGATGGTACTCATCTTGCTGAGTGAAGCTTTTGGTGCTGGTATGCTTGGAGGATGTGTTTGAACTATGTTGTTTTATATCGAGTTGCTGTATTACTATGCAGGTAACATTCCAATGAGGATAATTATCTATTTATTGTCTTGTTAATGACATCATGGGCTAATCTGGTATTGATCATTTTAGGAGACAATGCAATTGCCATTCTTTACAGGGGTGTGTGCTGTGTAGGATCTGAAAGCGACAACACTGGCATTGCTGCAGCCACAGCAGAGCACAGTGGGGACACTTTCACTGTGGTCATGATCTTTGGTTCATCCCTTTCTTTCTCATATGACATTCTTCATTGTACAATGCAGGAAGAGCGTATCAAATTGCTGGACAGGCAGCAGCAGGGACAGTAATGTAATAGACCTTTAAAAGGCATATTAGTAAAGTGTCTTGCACAAGGAGATTATGGTGGGGAATCATGGTGTTCTGAAGTCCTAGTCTCCTCTCCTGGCTTACTGAAGTTTTTTCTCCCTCCTTTCTGAATGGGGATTAAAAGTAAAAGCAAGATTTCATCACACTTTTCAATAGGAATTAAAAAAAAGACATTGATACATACAGCTGCATTTTACAACTTACTTTGTCTGGATTCTGAGGAAAGAACATGGTTTTATTCTTGTTAGCAGTGTATTATTTGGTGTTAAGGAGTTTTCTCCTATTTTTTAATACTTCAGAATCTTGTTTCATCCCCTTTAAGGTGGAATCCGTCTTCCTTTCCAAAGTGAAGACCTTGGACACATATATGCTGATAAGGGAACAAATTAACCTGCTATGTAACTTCAGTACTAAATTTGATGTGCTAGGTTTATTTTAAAATGCTAAAAATAAAATGAACCCAAGTGAATACATCAGTCCCAAACCTAGTTGAAAGCAATCTCTTTGCTCTAATATATATGTGTGATGAAGAGTTAGCACTCCTGGAACAGAAGACATGCTCAGAGAACTGCTGCAGCACAGACATCTGTCACTCAGATGATGAGAGACTTGTCCTCTGGCTCCAGTCAGCTAATACAGTTCCGTTGTCAGAGATGGCTGAGGATCACAGTTTATCAGGTGTAATGTAGGCCACCTTCCAATTTTTTGCCAGAAGCCAGACATTGCAGAGAAAGGCAGAGAGTATTTTAGGAGCAGTGCCAAAACCTTCTTAAATTAAATGTGCTGGTATCTTGTTCTTTCCCCTGTTCTCCTGACTTTTTGATTTTCTGGGTATTTCTGAAGTGAATTTAATACTTGTGAAAGGTGCCAGAATCTCCACTCCAAAACCCACTCAGCATATACCAAGAAAGACAGGAGCATTGATTGCCACAGGACAGCGTGAGTGAGGCTCATGAGTTGGAATTACTTTAGATGTAGGCTGTATTTGCAGCAACACAACTATTAAAAATTATTGACATCATCCATTCCACAGTTACCAATAACAACTGAGCTGTATTATCCCAGTGTAATTGCTGCAGCCTGGACACAGCACCATGCCTGCTGGTCAGAGCCCGGAAATGTATTCAGGGAGCCTGTGCTTGTACTCCGGCTATAGCACTGTTGATCCTGAGCTATTTTGTTCCAGGAAGCCTGACAAGAGCTACAGTCCTACCTTTGGACTGAAAAGTAGCCCAAGTCCTTTGCCTCTTCTCATCTTGCCAGTAACTGTATCTCTGTTTTTATTCCCTGCTGTTTTCTAAAACCTCACTCTTCTTCCAAGGGCTCTTTTGCAAACTGATCCTTTTTTCACAGGCATCTCTCATCTATGCTGCAGTTTTTGTATGGGTCTTAGTCCCTGCCTTCATACTCAGCCTTTTATTTCAAGCCACAGTTTTATCTTCAGATCTCAAATTTACAGCTTCTGCTCTTTCATCCTGTTACTTAATGCACAAATGCGTGTCCAGATGCAGTTTATGATACCAGCTCGTATCAGAAGGAAGGTACATAGTACAAATCACTGCCCTACACAAAACACTTCAGAGCAAGGTCTCTCAACAGTGGGGTAAACAAGAGGCAATTTGATCCATTTCTGTTTGTGTTCATGACTAAAGCTGGAGGTTTTGAGCTGGAAGAAAGTTGTGTTGGGACCTCTTAACTGCATGAAGCACAAGGGTTATTTCTGGTATTGCACTGTCACAAGCAAGTTGTTTTATTCACATTCATTTGAGCCTCCAGAAGGTTCAGAGCCATGGGAAATGGATCAGCAAGCACTATGATAAGTTGTGGGTGTTACATGTATGTTGTGTGATGAGGGTTTGTCCATTCTTAGCCCATATTGTTGTTGTTGATCATTTCTTTTTTTCTCCTTACTTTTTTCGTTGTGTTGAAGTGAGTAGGTAAGTAGTTTCTTAGCAGGAAAAGAGGAAGGAAGGAAAAATTGTGCTGTTAGGACATTTTGTTCCTCTCTGTGCTTTAAAATTGTTGTCTAGGAAACAAAATGCCCTACAGAAGGATGAAGGATGTCTTGCCTCTTTCTCCCCTTGCTTTTTCCTGAAGTTACATTAAATGCAATGTCTGCTTCCATTCAGCTTTGGCTGTGAGAACTTAGTGAGATTACATACCGATGTATAACTCAGCGCCAACACAGAGGTAATAACCAGACCCTGTGTTGGGTTTATTGTAAATATCGAGACCTCTTAATCTTTGCACTTCTGGCTTTAAACACAGAATATGGGCTGTGCCTATTCAGGCATTTGAATGTCGGGCAAGGAGAAGAAGTGAAAAGCTTGGGCAGGGAGGGTAAACAAGTCCTCACACCTGTACATGGTTTTCAAAGCTACATAATACGCTGAGACTGGAAGCCTTTGCAGTGCCTGTCTGTTCCATTCTGCACCAGCAGCTGTAATCCTTGGCAAGCTATTGACATGGTTCTTGGCTGGGCCAGTTCTTTACCCCTTTCTACATGGAATGGAAGTAATTGGTTTAGTGATTGCTCTGCAGAATTGGGAAGCCCCAGATAGAATTAGGACAGCACTGAAGTAGAAGCTATATAAAAACACACTTAGGAAGGTGCTTCCCTCCAACAATGAGAAGGAAGTGTTCTTGTAAAGGATGAGAATGAGAGAGAAGGCTCATTCCTTCTTCACCTCCAAAGGCCTTTTTATCCCATTACTTGTTCTACCCAGCCCTTCCCTGTCTACACTAATCCTTTGCTTGCTCTGTGCCACTGCCTAGGCATCATCGGCGAATGGGGAGCCCCAGGCATGGTGCATGGCTATGAAGAATTTGTGTGCACCATTTGGTTTAGGTTGTGTGGCTCAGTAAGTATGAATATTGGAAGCTGAGAGGGGCTTTTGCTGCTTTCTCTATCAACAAGAGAAGAGGGAGGGAACACTTCAGACTGGACCTATAACCATCTCAACTTGTTTAAATAGCAAATGCTTGTATTTTTAAATTGAGCTTGAATCCAAAGCTGTGGAGTTCTCTGGAAGACTCTCCTAGATTTATGTAGGGGAGTCAGTATTCCTGGGTCTCGCTGTCTCAGTCTAGTCTTTTTCATTGCCTGCTCAGGTGTTCCTTCCCCTGTAGTATGTTTTATAATACTTTGTCCTGTCTGATTTGCCATCTGCTTTCCCAAAGACCTCTCTCTGTCAGCATAAACCCTTGCTGTGCATGCATATGCATCTCTACAGTCAGGGAACCTAGGGATTCTGGCAGTGTCGGCTCCATCTGATGAATTGAACCATTCTTACAGACATCTGGTGCTATCCTGGGCAAACTTTCTTCTCTCTCGGCCTTTTTTCCGCCCTTTCTCAACCTCATCCCCCACCCCCATCCACCGCCTCCTTGCTGGATCTGCAGCGTGACTGGAAACAGGCTGAATTAATCAGCAGACTGGTGCTTCACTCTGCTGCTTCTGTCTCATTCTCTGCAGCGCTGGGCTCTGCACAGTCTTGCTCTCTCTCCCTCTTTGCTCTCTCATTTTTGGAGGGCAGCAGCAGTGCAAGTTGCTGGGGAAGTGGTGCAGGAATTTAGCCCAGATGCTCTTCAAGCAGTCTGATCTCTGGATCCCCCACCAAGGCAAATGCCGCAAAGTAAGTTTCTCTCCCTTAACATTTAAATTCAAAATGGCTTTCCTGTCTCTGTCCCCAGCCTGCATCCTGCCTGATGTGGTGGCTTGTGAAGAGCTTTGAGGTTTTGGGGAAAGAGGTTATGGCAGGACATGAAGCAGTGAATGATGATTTTAACTAGGGAACGGCTTAATGTTGGAGGTGATGGGGAAAGAAGCTCTATCTTAAACTGCAGGTTTAACCCTGGAACCAACAGGAGGGGCCAAACGTGATTTTAGCTGATGACTCCTGCTTTGCTGCCCCTCTGCCTCATGACTTAAATTTGTCTGTTTCTTCTATGGGCTTTGAGCTGTGGCTGTTGAACCTCCTTATCCCTTTGGAATATGTCTCGCAGTGCACCTGCTAGGTTGTATCATAGTTTTAGTCCCTAAAGTGTTCAGCTCAGACGATAGGAAGGAAGCTAATGGGGGGATGAAAGGTGTGGTAAAGTTCTGGGGATTTCTGAGCATTGCTGGCCTCTGGGAGGGGATTAGCAACCCCTGGAGTAAGCTCTGCATTGGCATAAAGCAGGATGCTGTGTGTTGAAGCCAGAATAAATACGGACCCCTAACTGCTCTGTGAACTTGGAGGAATAATGTAACCGAATAAATTACACTGATTAAAGCTTGATAACTGCGTAGTGCAGGTGAGCTTCAAAGCACTGCATAAGCACTACCTCATCCTGCCAGCAGCCTAGTGGGGCAGATAACTATGGTTGGGGATTTGCTGCTCTAAACAGGACCAAAGAGACAGACCGAGGAATGTACAATTCAAAACTGGGCTGTTACCTGGGGAGTGGTTGCCTCTCTGCTGTTGAGCTGCTACTAGCTGAGGGAGAAGCAGAGCACTGGGCTTTGTATTACCTATGTAGAAAGGTTGATCGTGCCTGTTGGCATCTTACTGTGTGCTTTATGGAGGGCATAAAATGTAAATGTCATTGTCTGGATTAAAATGGACTCTGTTTACACCAAAATGCAGTGGTGATTCAGATGGCTGATTAGCATTGCATTGGGCAGATATCTCAGAGATCTCTGTTCCTGCAGCTGTGTCTCTTTGCAGTGTAAGTCTGCAGGCCCTGTTAGCAATGGGCTGTGAGGAGCCTCAAAGCCAGCGTCCACACTGGAGCCCTCACAGGCAACCAGTTACCAAACTGGGGACACAGAGAGTTCTGGCCTGCCTTTCATACTGTTGCTGCAGGTGGAGGAAGGAGGCAGTTGTTGACTATTGCTCTGTCCATTAATTTGGGCACTGCTGTGCTGAAGACTTTGCTTGTTTCGTTTGATTTGAGACCACCAGCAGCTAAGCTGTGACTGCCAAGCTCATGTCAGGTGGCATTTAAACTAAGTTTAATAGCTGTGTTTGTCGTGTCTTCTGGTACCTTTCCCAGCATGTCCAGTTTTAAAGGCAGTGGTCCCCACAGAGCCATGAGCTGCTTGATGGGGTGGCCTGAATCGTGTTGGTATCAATGTATATTTCTGTTTTCTGTGCTTTCCACTAGTGTTCAGGTGGGTTGGTGAACATTATAATCTTCACAATAACTACAGTTGGTGGTCCCATTATAGAGATGAGAAACTAAGGTGCAGAGGAGCATCCAATTTTCACACCGTCATGCAGAAAACTGTGGCAGAAGGAAGAGCAGAATCCAGCTGTCCTGACAGTTAGTCCAGAGTCTTCATCAAAAGATCATCCTGTGGAGCAGAAATGTCAGGGTGGAGGCTTCATGTAGCCTGGATAACTAGAAAAGCACTCTTGCTAGGAGTCAGGGACCAGACCTCTTTTGAAAAGTAACCACTTGAGCACTTAGAAAGACAAAAAGTATGATTGCACCCAAGGATGTAGGTAGTAAAGGGATGCTTTTGCCCAGAGTGGCCTGTGCATTTTCTTTGCTGGCTACACCTGTATCATTCTGTAGCACGGATGTGCCATTTCAGGCAGTCTGGGCACTCACTCAGCAGCTGCAGTTGGACAGAGCTGTACCGTACTGATGTACGATTTGCTTTAGAACAAGAATAAATCCCTCTCTAGCCCTAGCCTGCTGTAGGAGATGTTGCCCCAAGAAACTGCGTGCTGTTGTGTGCATGTCTGCCATCCTCTCTGATACGACTCAAAAAACCTCACTGTGTGTCATATGCCTTACCCTAAGCAAGAATCTGACTTACTGTACTAAATGCAAATATATCTCGTGGAGTTACTCCTTCTCATGTGTTTTTGAAACTGTGAATAATGCTTACGTTTCAGGAGGTGTAATCCCTGAAGTAGATTAATAGCCTGCAAAATGTCATTGTTAAATTAAAAACTGCCTTCTTTTTCTGCTAAGGAATGCAAAATAGCTCTCAGAAAAAGGAAGAACATTCTGCTGCCCGGTTTCCCACCCTCCGACTGTTTAAATCTGAAAAGCAATTGAGCAGAAGTGTTAAAAAAGGGGCCTAGTATGTACAGCTTGGAAAGAGGGAAACAATCTGACAGCTGCCTTGTAGGGGTTTTCCATACCACTCTGAATCTGAGGGGTGGATCTGCAGTCTATGAAAACTGAAGCTTCTAGCAAATTTCCTGTTTTCTATCTCCTTATTTGTTTAAACAATCTTTGTAAAGGCAGTTACATTCAAGCGTATGGCAGTCTTGGTGAGAAGCCCGTATTCTGCAAGAGGATGAATCCACAGAGGACAGAGGATGATTCAACTCACTTTGCTCTGTAAAGCAAAGAATGTATTTGTGCTTCAGTATTATTTAAAAAACTGTTTGGCACATGTGATGCAACACCACATATTAGATCAACATTTACTGGTACAACAAATAAATATGCTACTATGGGTGTGTAATGGCTGTATGAAAATATAAGAGGACTTAATTATACTAATATTTTGTGTCCATTTCTCACCTGTATACATTCTGACATCCGCTTGTTTGTTCATCTTGAAGGAAGGAGCAAGACATCTGTTTTTGATTGGATAGCAGAGAGTATGAGAATAGTTGATAAACTGCTTAAGATATTTTTGAACAATTCTATGTGTAAAATAACAGGATGGGTATTTTAGGAGGAGGGATCAGGAGCAAGTGGTAATTTTGCGTGAGGATGAAGGTGGGCTGCAGGAAGCAAACATGAATACGTGGTGATGCTTGGGAAGAACTCCACATTGTGAGAGGAAAAATCAGACGATAACCACTCTTCTTCCTACCTTTCAGTCTGAAAACGCTCTTGCAACCCATGAGGAAGGCAAAGGAAACCTTTTTGCTGTGAGCTAGGCAAGGCTACAAATTTAAACAAACTCCAGGATCATTGGGTATTGGCAAACTAATTTCCACCTGCCAAATTATGGAAGGTGACCTGAGAGGATAAGGCAAAGGAAAGTCTACAAATTCTGTGGCTCCTTGTCTCCTGGCTTTGAGCTACTCCTTGTCTCCTTCCTGAAGAGCCAAACCAACTCCTAAATCTGGGCATTTACTAGGTCTCAGAACTAACATTACTAGCTCATGTTCCTTTTCCCTAATGTTTGCAGGCAAACTAAGCAGTGATTTAACATGTAGAATATTTATTGGAAGTGGAGAAATTCACACATCTTTTCATCTTCCCATCAAGTCCACACCTCAGCACATTCATTCCCTCTAGAAAATAAAATGACATTCACAAAAAACATCTCCCTTGCTGGGTGATTTTCCTTAACAGCCATCCTGCAGGTAACAACTCTGGAGAGCCGCGGTATCATCCAAGGCAGAGGGTTGCAATCATCCCGTGTTTACCTGGCTTCAGTCATGCCTCTCGGACTAAGGCTCTGATAGCCAGGGCAGGGGTCAACTCCAGAGGAGCCGTAAGTGCACTTAGAGGTTCGCATGCTCTGCAGCCTCTCGGGGCGAAGGAGGAAGCAACTGTTCATTTTCTCCTCAGGACTTCTTCCCTTTAGGCATGGGCAAAAGGAAAACATAACCTTTTAAAATGCCTCCTGATACCATGAGGGTTTGCTTTCACAGCAACCTGGAATTTACTGTCCGTTTTTTCTTTTTTCTTTTATTTTTTTTTCTTCAGAGGAAACCCTATGCTAAGGCAGCGTGCTGGTTTAGTTTTGACCTGAAAATTAGCAGATTACTCTTTGAACGCAACTTTTTGAAGCAAAGATGTGAATGTTGAGGGGTTTATTAATGAACTGACACCTCCTGTGGATGGCTTCATCACCCTGGGGTGCTCACCTCCTGCTTTTGTCAGGAAGAGCACTTGCAGCTGATGAAAGGCTGGAAAGATCCCTCTGGGACAGCTTAAAAGCACCTAGGTTTGCCATATACAAAGGTTTACTTTAAGGCATTTGAAAAATGCCTCATTAGCAGTTGATGACTTAGCAGGGCAGCTCTTGTTGAGAAAACCTAGAGCTGCCCCTTGCTAGGAGCTTAGAGTGGCTCTTCTTGCCTGTCCCTTTCGTTCCTGTGTTCCAAGCGCTTTCCCTTGATGCTCACCAGCAGTAGGTTATCTGAGTCACCACAGGCAGCCTCTCACATTATTACAGTGTTTGTTTACCAGGCTGGCTCTGCCTGCTTTGCTGATTACTCCGTGTTTTAAGTGTCAGAATGGGTGTCTAACAATCCCTGCCCTTCCTGCTGTTCTTCCCCAACCCTGCCTCACTCTGAACTTGTCCTGTCTCACCTGCTACAGCCACCTTTCTTTGTGGCTGCCCTTACCTTGGTTGGTACTACAGCAAACCAGTAACTCCTGTGTAAAGAGTGGAGCAGGTGTACAGGTATTTCAGGAACCTTTTTGATTAACCTCTGGATTTGCTGCCTTTTTCTGCTTGCTGCCTGCTGTGATGTGGCACTTTCTTTTTCCAGGCAGTGCGTGACTGTTCTAGATGTTGTATTATGTATCTGCATTAAGTGCAAATTCCCTCTCATTTCTTCTGTAGCTCTTGATGTATCTGCTGGAACCAGCTTGGTGTCTAAGCAGACTTTGCTTTTCAGTTAAAGTATTACTATTGCTGCCTTTCATTCTGCATCTTTTATTTATCTGTCAGCTTTCCCTGTGTTGGTAGGGATGAGTGTTTTTGTGGGTGCTTTGCTATGCCCCAAACAGCCAGTAGTCAGTGGAGAGGAACCTTATTGTCATTTGTTCCGTGCTGCTCTCAGGCACTCCTGTTTACAGCACTCCTGTGGTGCAGCAGCATGTCTGTTGCCAGCTACGCTGCCTGCCATCTTCTCCTCTGGGAGTCTTTGAGACTCCTATGTTTAGTCCTGTGCTGATGTTACCTGGGCTGCTTCCAAGAACAACACAGAACTGCTTCCTCTATTCCTAAAACTGACACAGAGAATGAAAACTACAGCAGAATTATTTTTAGTTCCGTAAAAGTACAGCTAAAGCAGTATTGCTAGACTCTGCCTGGCCAGAATTTGCTGTTTCAGGTTGTCACTGATAGGTGGGGAGCATGTGTGTGTGGTAGATGTTAGTTTAAAGACCATCTATCTGCTGTTCCTTGATGCTTACGTTACACTTTTGGATTGGACCATCAATGCAAATGAGTCTAAAGTCTGAGATTGGTTTCCAGTAAATGTTCATCACGAAACCACTCAGTTAAGGAACAAGAAAAGTGCAGATCCCAGCTGAGCTGCACTTGCAGAGCTGGGTGCATGCATGCAGCTCCTGAAGAGCAGAGCTGCTGCAGTGTGAGAGCACGGTGGGTTTGGCGAGGCTGGGAAGAGCTGGTGACCGCAATAGCAGGAAGAGCTGCAGCTCCTGCCTAAGCTGTGTTTGCTGGGCTGTGTCATGCTGGTGGGGATGGGAGGGGGAAGCTTCCTGCCTGCTTTGTGTTCAGTAGTTCTGCACTCTGTAAACAGTATGATACACCTGAACATTTCTGATGTGCAGGATATCCTATATGCTGTACACGCTCAAGGTGTTTGTATTAAAACATGAAGTGCAAATGAGAACTTTTATAGACCAGCTCCCTGATACCTGCAGTAGCCCACTCATGGACACATGCCAGCTCTTCCTTGTTGATTTGCTTTTGGTGATCTGGTACCCACAGTACCTCGCAGCAGTCTCTGTGATTTGAAAGAAAGTGCTTGTGTTCTTGCCCCAGAAATACAAGCACTTACTCCCCTTCCTTGTTATGAGCATCTTATAGCAGTGTTTTCCGCATGGTATGCTCTTGGATTGCATCCTTTCAGGCTGCCACCTCTTTGCTGACTAGTGAGGGATCAGTGCTCTGGACAGCGTGGGCTTCCTTCAAGTCTAAATGCCTCCCTCATATGTTTGTATAGTTCAGCGCTTTAAAACTAGTGATTTCTCCTGTAAAAGGAGGAGTTGATGCTGGAGTCGTGTCTCCTCCTGAACTGATCCATGGCCTAGCACTTAAATCTGGGGGCTTCTGCGTCAAAGTAGCCACAGAGGCAGGATTCCTAACCAAACATTCGTAACCAGTAGTTGTGGAAATTGAACCACTCTTATTTAGAATTGCAAATATTCTACTACTTACATGTTATTACTGTTAGCAAAATCTATCCTGTATCATTAAAATTCTGCTATATACCATAACAGCTGTGTTGTTTTGTCTCTACAAGCTGATACCGGTTCAAGCCTCCATAACCTTGGAGCTGAGCAGCCTTCCATTGTATTGTCCTCAGTCTCTGCTGATTAGAATCTTGTTTTGCAGAACTGACTTTGTATTGTGCTTTGATAAAGTATTTATCCAGCACAGTCAGGACCGGTTTGTTTACCTGATATTATCTAAGTGCTCTAATTCCAGCCAGCAGTCTAAAGTTCACAGAAGGGAAGATGATTTCAGAAAAATGGAGAATCAGACTGGTGATGATGAGTGCAGGGCGTCCTCAGTAGGTGCTCAGTAAGCCACCATGAAAAAGCCTAAAAAGAAAATAGGCAAGCCCTAAACAGTTTGTTTCTCTGGCATCGCAGGATGACATGACTTCAAGTTTGGGCCTTACCACGAAGAAAGCCCTCACGATCCTGAGAGACCAGTTGTCCACACTGTTGGAGGGGCATCAGAAGGAACGGAAAAAAGTGACTTCGTGGAAGGTGAGTCACCAAAGAGCGCAAAGTTGGGCACTCAGTCTCTCCTTCTCAAAGTAAAGCTGAAGATTAAACAAAAGTTGGCTGCATTCCCTCCCAGACTGCTGCTGCGGAGTGTCTCGGTGTAGAACTGCTAAAGTCCTTGGGAACAAAGCAAGAAATCTATTTAAGGGTATGTTTCTCTCAGCACTTCTTTCCTGAGTGCTGTAGCCCTACAGGAGCTTAGCTTCACCTGGGAAGGATCTAAGGATGTCAAGAGTCACTGATGGCAGTGTGCCTAGGGGGTCCATATCAAGTGGAGAGAAAAAGCTCTGAAGCTCAACAGTCTCCCCTTGTCCACCATGTTTGTCTGGCATGTGTGTTGAATACAAAGCGCTAGTGTTTGTGCACAGTACTGAAATGTTAAAAGTGCTCCTCGCTTGGTTAGTGACAATGGGGCAGCCTGGCACAGAAGCCTTTTCATTCTTCCAAGCAAGAGTAAAGCAGAGAGTGTTCACCCAAACTCACCAGCTGAGCAACTGCTAGTGCTGCAGCATTCGCATAACTGACCTGTGGGGCTCTGTGTCATGTTCAGGGGTTTTACAAAGTTGTGTTCACCCTGGGGTGTCACCTGCTGCCTTCCCTTTCTCACTCTGCTTTTTCAAATATCTGGCTCTGTATTTCATGAATGCTGACTGTCAGCTGCTCTCCTTTTGTAGGAGGCGTGGAGGAGCAGTTTTCTGTACCATGGTAACCGTTGCTCCTGTTTCCACTGGCCTGGTGCATCTCTGATGCTTCTGGCAGTGCTGTTGCTGCTCTGCTGCTATGGGAGCCAGCCACAGGGGAGGTAAGCAAAACATCCTATGCTGGTTAACTGAAGCGAGTTGGTAGTTTTATATCATCGCGACACTGTGAGTGGCTGACATAACAGTGTTATCCCTCATTCTGTCTAGACATCTAGACATTAGTGCACTCACACTGGTAATTCTGTCCCTATCAGCCTGTTTCACAAAACTTCAGCCAACATAATTCTACTTCTGATAGACCCATGGAGACAATCCTATGGACAGATTGAGATTATTTTTTTCCTACAGCATTCCTAGATCTTGAAAAATACTAAAGCATTATCATAATTAGGAAGGATGTTGAAACTGGAGAAGTTAGTGGCTCATAGGAGAAGTTACTGTGCTGTCACATGTGCCATAGCATGTCTTGACCCTGTTTGTAGGGGTATTTTTCAGTTGAGATGGGTCCTTTCAGACCTCTCTGGTGGCATTATTCTAAAGCATGCTTTTCTTTTTTAGCCATAAGTCTGTGGGATGTAGGAATAAACAACTGAGCAGGTGTGCATTTATCTCTGTGGGTGGCTGGCAGTGTATTCTACTCATTTACTCAAACCTCATCTGCTTTTTCTTCTGTTTTGCTATGCAAAGCCAAGGTGCTGAGATAGTTAATGCACTGGCACTCTTCCTCCTTCTCCTTTTGGATCTCTTCATGATTGGGCGTCAGGAGAGGCTGAAGTGCAGAGAGGTGGAGAGGAGACTTCAGACAATCATTGATAAGATAAATGGTGAGGTCCCATTCATCTGTCTCTCACTTGTGTTTGTGTTTTCCTCCCATTAGATTTTTCTCCAAACCTGATCACATATGCTACTAATTGAGCTTGCTACCTTCCCCTATGTAGCACAGAAACAGGTGGTGAGAATTGTGTCCCCCTCATGCCTGTCCTGTAGAACAGTTATTTTGAGCTGTCTTGTGGCCATGTGCTTCCAAGCTGTGTGTTATCAGGTAGGCGTCTGTTATGTCTGTGCTATGGAGTAATTAGAATCCTCAGTATCTTACAAAAATATCTGCCTTGCAGCAGATGATGAGAGAGGAATACATAGGGTTGTACCACAACATGGAACAGGAGGAAATAAATCATGCTGTGCATGAACGTTGTCTCAATGGGGGCTTTTGAACCTGAGGAGGCAGTTCATTTCAGTGTGGCAGTTTTAAGGACAGCCTTTAGCTTTTCTGTTGTACAACTATCTGTCTAAGGTTACAAAATTACTATGTTTTATTGTTAATACTGGGTGGAGAGAGAGAGGAAAAGCATCAAGGAGAACGAGAGACATGGTAAAAGAGCATGGAAATGGACTGGAGGACCTATAGCCGTTACAGGATGTAAATTGATGTATGATTTGTTATCATTTAATTTTTTCACACTTGGTGCTTTCAGATACACTTGGCAAAGAGGTGAAATGGCCAGACTCCATGTACCCTGACCTTCACATGCCTTACGCCCCATCCTGGTCCCTTCATTGGGCCTACAGGGATGGTCATCTTGTCAACCTGCCTGTGAGCCTGTTAGTAGAAGGAGATGTCGTTGCTTTGAGGCCAGGCCAGGAGTCATTTGCTTCTCTGAGAGGGATTAAGGTAACTTGTTTGTCTTGTTTCCCTGGCCTGTAACAATATATTTCCCAGGATTTTCTTGCTAATACTCTAATTCCCAGTGTACAGGGTATTGGAGTGTTTGATTTCTTCTGACCTTGAAAGTAGCTTCAAATTCCAGTTTAGTCAAGGACGGTTCTTTGTTAGACAGACTGCATCTTCTCTATGAACTCTCAGACCCAATGGACATGAGACACTAATGTGATACCAAAGCACCATATTTCCATCTCTTCTAAGTCGAGCAGAAATTGTAATGTGCTACTAAATATAAATGGAATGAATCTATCCAGTAGGAGGATATGACATACAACCCCCCTACTTCATCCTGGTTTTTTATGTGGATAAATAGTTTGCCTGCTTTGATCTTCTCCTTACTACTGATTCATTATAAAAGAAGATAATATAAAATACCTGGGTTAGAATTAAATTAACAAATCAATTACAAGATTTATGCAAACAATTTGTTGCTTGAAGAAGATTGGAAGAAGTTTAAAGCTTGAAGTTTACCTTTGTTGGTTTTTATCGTAACTTTCATTCCAAATGCCAATTTTCATGAAATAGCCTGATGTGCTTGAACACAAATATTTCATTTTGCTTTGAAAGCTGAGAGAGGGAACTGTGACAAATATGTCACAGGGAGGGATCCTGCTGGACTAAACCTCCAGTCCCTTGCAGCAGGATTCCACCGAGGCCCTGACTGCAGCCTTTGAGCTTTCTGACCTTTTTTCTAGGATGATGAGCACATAGTTCTGGAGCCAGGAGATCTGTTTCCACCTTTCTCACCTCCACCCTCCCCAAGGGGAGAAGTAAAAAAGGGACCTCAGAACCCTCAGCTGTATCGTCTCTTCCGTGTCTTGAAGACACCAACAATAGATAATGTCAGGTGGGTTAAATACCGTGCACGATGTCTGCATGACTTGTCTATGTCCTTGTTGCTGCCTTGTATAGGCAAAGAATGAGACCTACCAGTCCAGGACAGGAATTTTCAAATATGCTGTGCTGTGTTTTCTTTATTACCTGGGAATGCTGTAAGTCTGTTAGTGTCTGTCTTCAGTTGTCCTCCTTAACTGGTAGATTAGGCTAATGGATAAAACTACATACATGCTAAGTGTTACTGTTCAGCTCATTACTATCCAACTAAATTTGAACAATGCAGGGAGGTCACAGATTTCATGCATTTGATGTAACCAGCAATACTGAGTTTCCAGTCAGGTCTGCTGAGAGGTTTATATCTGAAGAAAGTGCAGGGTTGGGTCTTGGTTGCTGAATCTCAAACTCTTTTCCATTTTTTAGGTGGTGTCTGGAAATGGCTTTGTCACGTCCTGTGACAGCCCTGGATAATGAGAGATTCACTGTACAGTCTGTGATGCTGAAATACGCTGTCCCTATAGTACTGGTAGGTCTCATTTCAAGGCTTTGTTGTTGAATATAGCCATGTTTTGTCAATAAAGGTGGAGAATTTGCAGCCATCAACAGGAAATTGTGGCTATGCTCTAACTCATGCAGCTGGCTCTGTGTGTACCTTGGGTAGTTCAGCGAAGCAAAGATGCTGAGCCATGAGAGTGGAAGAAGGAAGTGCAGCAGCAGACCAAGTATATCTTCCAGACTTTCCCAGGACTGAGAATGTTACCAGGCAGTGAAAACTCCTTCCCTGCAAGTACTAGTAGTTAGCTGACAGTGTCATCTCTGAATTGCAGGCTGGCTTCCTGATCACCAATGCTGTGCGCTTCATTTTCAAAGCTCCTGGAATTGCTTCTTGGCAGTACACTCTTCTTCAGCTACAGGTAAAGGAGAGCTTTGAACTCCACTACACCTCCTCCCCAGACCACCACTGAGACTGACTCTCTCCCTCAGCAGCTTGCTTCGTCCTGTGACAGCATCCTATGCATGCCCTTGTGCATGCTGGATCCAGGAGCTCTCAGTGGAGCAGGACAACAGCTCTACCCTGGCCTTTCCTCCTAGACTGCCCTTTATGTTGTTTGCTCTCTCTTACTTGCCATGTATGTGTGTGTGTATATATATGGTATCTTTTGCCTTTAAACTTGTAAGAGTTTATGCCAAATTCAGCAGAAAAACCAGCTACAAGTTGGTGTAATTTATTCATGGCCTCCTTTGTTACAAACCCCTAAGGGGGGGTGTGTCTCCTCTCTTGTGCTTCTCTCCATGTTGCACTGCTTCCAGTGGAGCAGTCTCCTCCCTGCCTGCCTTGCCTTTTACCCATCCTCTCACTGTGGTGAAAAGATGTCATGTGAGAGGTCAGACTTCTTGTTTCTGTGCTTGCTGATGATTACAATTTTTTGCAGGTGAATGGTGTCCTACCCATCCTTCCATTGCTCTTTCCTGTCCTGTGGATTCTTGCTACAGCCTTTGGAGAAGCCAGAGTCTTGGCCCAGATGAGCAAGGCCTCATCCACTTCACTGGTAGGTATCTCTCCACATCAAACCATTGCAGAGAAAAGGGCAGGAGATGGGAAAGGCTCTGTGAAGTGAGCACAGTGAATACAGCAGATGTGTCTACATAATTGCAAAAGTTTGCTGGATCTTTGCTTGTCCCAGCTATGCCTTCTACCTGGAACACAGTGTGACTTCTTCTTGAACAGATGTTTCAGTTTTTTGGACCTGTCTACAGATATCTCAAGGTGATAGGAAGCTCCAGTGATTCCATAACTCTTTCAGGCATGTGCTTTCTGTCAGCTAAATACAATGTCAGAGGGGTCAACATGGAGATAAATGCCCTGTGGTGGCTATAACTAGGGAACATTTAGCCACTGAGAAGGAATGGGATACGTGAGATCCTCTGCAATCCCGTTTTAATGTGTGGGCTGAACAGCCCTTTCCTGAGGCTCTGGGGCTTTGTGTGCCGGCATGGCCTTTGCAGTAGGTCAGGGGGTAAGAGGAACTGCTGGTGGTTGTGCTGATTTGGGGAGTGGAGTTTGGTAGTCTGATGGGTGTGTGGTCCTGAAGTGGATGAGCTGATGGGTGTCTCTTGTTCTCTCTTGGTGGCAGTGTTGGTGAGATGCGCTGTGCTATGTTTGTCTTCTGTGCTGACTTCTGTTGTGCCTGTACTTGGACAGAGTTTCTCTCTCTCCTTTTTGCCCTTTAACCTCTGTGTCCCTGGGTCTGCATTTTCTATTCTTTTTCTTATAGGTTGTACATGACTAAAGCTGCCTGTGTTCTGGGAGGGAGGACAGGTTACCTCCCTCAGTGGCATTTGCACCTTTACCATCTCTTTTCAGTGTTTTCGCCACTTTACCTTTCCCGCCCATTCTCAGCATTACTTGGTTTCTGTCTTTGGAACTTCCTCTCTCCCTTCACACTTTGTTGTTTCGTTGTGAAAAGCCAGAGCCCCTTGGCTTCCCTGCTTCATCATTCTCAACATACCCATTTGCCCTGTCACTCATATGTGCACCTTCCTTGTGTTCTTTCCTGTCTTTTCCTTTTCCTTGTCCAGGCAACTCACTCTGTCCAGCCTGCTCTTTCTGTGACATCTCAAACATGACCCTCCATCCTTGCTGCTGCAGAACAACTCCTGTGATGTGCCTTGGTCATTCTCCCCCTTGAGTAGGGCAGTCTTCTCATGGCCTCTCTATTTCACTCCTTCCTTCTCTCTACTCTGTTCAAAATGTAGCAGGTAAGACCCTGTTCCTCTCCAATCACTTGGCCTGTGTGACACTCTTGTCCACCTTCTGCCCCCTCCCATCATGTTCAAGCTGTTTGATTCCCAGTTTTTCAAGGCCATAGGTGACCCATGTGACTGGTTAGACATCCTGCAGGACACAAACAAGCCCCTGCCACAAGTTGCATTACTACAGTTGGACTACAGCAGCATCACCTTAGAAAGAAATTTGATGTTGGTTTGAAAACATTTGTTCTGCCTTTGATAGGTTGTTTCAGTAATTATTTACCTTCACTGCTAAAAATGGGCATTCTGTGTTAGTGGTAATTTTTATAGTATCCAATTTCCAGCCCTTGGAACATTTACAACTTTTGCCTCCTAGATTTAAGAGCACATCAATCAAATTTCTGGTCTCTTGTAGCTACTCACATTCCCTTTTTGTGTCTCTGGTTAAGTAAACAGTTTAAGCACCTTGAATGACTATAAGAATATTTTCCAACCCTCTAATCTTTCTCTTGGCCTTTCCTCTTCGTTTTCTCCAGTGCTTCAGGATCACTGTAGAATTATGAATCTTCGAAGCCTGATAAATATTCCAGCAACAGTTGTGCTTGTGCTAAATTTCAGAATGATTTGGACTTTCTACTCTTATGTTCCCTTATTAGTGCAACAAAGGATTGTATTAGGTCTTTTAGCCACTGCTTTAAATGGCTGGATTTTGTTCAGCTGATAATCTACAGTTACTTCTTTCTAAGATAGAGTCCTCATCCTCTAAGTCCAACTTTCATTTTTGTTCCTAGGTATGCCACCTTACTTTTGTGCCTGTTTTTAAATTATTGCTCTGTTATGCGTGTTTTTGCTTATTTACCGAGCAATCTATATTGTAACAGTGGTCTGTTCTTTTTATTATTGGACCCTGCCCCAAACTTCATATAGTTTACAGTCTCTGTAATGGTCTTTTAAGCTTCTTTCAGGGTATTAACAAAATAAACAGATTTGTCCCTGATTGAGCTAGTGACATGTCCTATTGCAAAGAATTCCTCAGTTTCTGCTCCTTTTGGAGATAGTCTATTTCTAATATATTTAATATGGACCCTATTTCTCTGGTATTACTCTAGTTTTTGTTAGAAAACCAGTAAAGCTTTTTGCATCAAGTCAAAGTACCAAGTGGTCTATGTCAAAAGCATTACTTTTATCAGTCAAATTTGTAATTTTGTCAAAAAATATATCACAGTAGTTTGATGAGATTTATTACTCATATACTTGTGGTGTTTGGCACTGGTTGTATTATTCAACTTCTCTTTTTTTAATTGAGTCTCATATTAGCTGCTCTATTATTCTTGTCTGAAATCAAAGTCTGTCTGGGGTCCTGTGGTAACTTGGCTTGTTCTCCTTACCCTTTTTAGGCATTGGCACCACATTAAGCTTTCTTCCGTTGCACTGGGACTTAATCCATGCATCAAGCTTTGTGCAAAATCAGCAGTAAAGTTAGAAAGTTGTCCAGACCTGCTAATTTAATCATATTTACTTTCAGTAGCTAGTGTTAGAATGGAAAATATTTCATAGTTATCATATGGCATGATTATATCACTGAATAAGGAATAGCAATATTTATTTAACACATCTGCCTTGCCTGCAATATCATTTGCAATTTCCCTGTCTTCAACAAGCAGTGGACTGGTTTTAATTACTTACTGGTATGCTTCTTCTTATTTTTTCGTTGATTTTTACTTCTATTTTCACTTCCACTCAAAACTGGACTTATTTATTCTTCCTACGGGATTGTTGTTTTTAAAATTCTTAATAAAATATTGTTAAACATTGCCTGATTATTCTTCATAGTTCTCAGTTTAAATTATTTCTGACAAATTTGTCTTGGCTTTTTTCAGCTTTGTTAAACTGATCCTTTTTGAAGTGCCAGATATATGTGTTATTATTCGGGGTGTCATTTTATTTACTTGCAAATGTAATTGCCATATTCACTTATGCTTATTAATATACTTAAATTTAAACTGTTTTTCAAAATTACATCTACTGTGGAATTCCTTTGTGCTGGATGCACAAATTTTGAGTTAGTAGATTTTTCGATGTAATTCCAAGGGCCCCATGATGGTGCCCTGGTATAATTTCTTTTCATTTTCTGTCAACATCCCTTTCATATCACCTCATTCCTTTGTGTCCATTGTGTTCCAGGCACCTGCTTTTACAACCACTCTTCTAGCTCCCTTCTTTGAACTGACCCGTATAGCTTAAAAACAGATCAGTCAACCCTGGCTCTTCCTGTCTAAAAATAACCATCCAGAAAGAGCCTTCTCTGGGTCTAATTGCTGCTATTTTCTCTGTAGATTTTTACATAATGACTGTGTGTTCTTTTGTGATGTATAGCACCAAGCACCTTGACTGTGCTTCACTGTAGCTGGAGACAGTCCATTAAAGACTTAATTGCTTTGATGAATTATTGGTCTGCCTTGGTATAGCGATTCCCACAGAGCAGGACTCCTGCTTTCTTTTCCCTGAAGGCACAGTATTTAGGGAAGGATGTTCCTCATGACACATTTCTGAGCACAATTATAGTAACTGGTCTCTTCTCTTGCTGCAGCTTGCTAAGTTTTCAGAGGACACTCTCAGCAGCTACACAGAGATGGTATCTTCTCAGGTACTATTATTATGAATTGTTTTCTTCCATCTGCACTGCAGAACTTCATTATATCCTTTTCCTCCCTCTCTGATCTCCTGCTTGTTCCTAGACCCTTTTTACTTGTGCCAGTTGTCCATTGTCACCCATTTGCTGCTTTAATTTGCTATGCATGCAGGTTGCATGTCTTTTCCCTGCACCTCCCCATGTAAACGCTGCTCCGCTGACCAGAGATTGAGATGACTTCGATACCGAGTCCAGCTGTGCTTTTCTGAATATGGTTTGAAATCAACTTTCTCTGTCCTGGAGAAAGTACCTCTTTCAAGTCCTCCTGTTCCAGCAGCAAAATAAACTTTTAATGGTGCGTGTCAGAAAGAAGGGAAATACTTTGCTTGTACCAGAAAGACCTCCTTCTTCAAGCCAAAACTAAAGAACAGAGGGGATGGTGGTCAGCAGCAAGACCAAATGTGAAGAGGGGATCATGGGGTGTTCAGACTTTTTAAAAGTCTGATCCTGTTTCATAGGCTCCTTAATAAGCTTAAGCACATTACTAGTGCTTCCAAGCTGGGGCAAATAAACATTCAGAAGACCGTTTTCTGGGGGAGGAACTGCATCTGGCCACTCTATAAATTCCATCATCCAGATTAAACAGGTGGGTAGAGCAAAGACACTTTTCCGTCTAATCTGGCATTAAGATTCCCCTTTCCATCAGGACGCAGATGGACTCTAGGATTGATTACAAATCCCTAGATATTATAAGAATCAACTCATATCTCCTTGCTCCCAGCCACACAGAGGAATGCACATGGATGCACACACACATGCTTCCTTTGCTGAATATTTTGTTGTCTTCTGTGCCAGTTCATCATTTAGCTGAGATGTTCTTCAGGTGTTAAATGGGAATGACTTGAGCTGACCTTCCTCCTTGAAAAGATCTGCTCCTTTCCATTTGTACCTCTGTAACATTTTTGCTTATGAGAAATTGGTTTAAGTAAGAGCCTTTTTTTCTTCCTGGTGATAGCTCATAATTGTTTTGCATTTGAGCTCATGCCTGTACTAACCCTTAGGATCTAAGGAACTTGATCCAAGGAGCTTTGGGGGAAGTGCTCTGCAGTGACAGCATTCTAGAACAATAGTTAAAAAGCAGTAAAGTAATACTGTAATGCAAACCTGGTTTTGCTGGCTTTAGGAGTGCACAGAGAAAAACATATCCCTCTGGTGCTTGGATTGATTGCTGTCATCCAGGCTCCCTCAGAAACATTTCTGTGTGAAAGATGAAGGGTGCCAAGTTGACATTTTAATTTTGCAAAATATCCCCTTCTTTCAGTTTATTACCATGTTGATTACAATTCATTTTTAATGATGGAGTTGTCAGGGCACGTTGGCTTTATTTCCAACATTGTCACTGCTTCAGTAAGTAACCTTGGGTAAGTCACCTCACCACAGTGACTCCATTTACCCAATTTGCAGCATGGTGATTGTAAGCTTAAGGCCTCAAATTCTGTAATCCGATGGGATGAGAGTTATTTTAGGAAAAAAATACAGAGAGGTAACAACTGATTCACCCCAAATGTAATCACTTCAGAATTCTTTCCTGTGTTTTTGGATGGACAGAGGTAGTTTCAGTGAATTCTCAGTTCAACAATCAGACTGTGTTAGCGTCCTCTGGAAGCGGGGAGAAATGCCTTTCCCTTGAGAACATCAGCACTGTATCAGTTAACAGGTTCCCACGGAGACTGATGTTTATTTTACAGTGTATCACTGTTG
Organism: Falco naumanni; assembly: GCF_017639655.2. NCBI lineage: Eukaryota > Metazoa > Chordata > Aves > Falconiformes > Falconidae > Falco > Falco naumanni. The sequence goes on along the minus strand of NC_054054.1, from coordinate 119,479,515 downwards.
AACCTGAAAGCAGGTAATGTCATAATCCCTTTTTTCCTTCTCTCCCCTTATCTTTCACTGAATGACTCTTTAATTGGCTGATGTCCTCTGCTTCCCTTGGCAGGAAATGATACGCTGTATCTGGAGCCATTTCCTCTGTGTTTTAAAAGGCAAATCCCCAACTCTGAGCTTCACTTCCAGCTTGCTCCATAGTCTGGGATCTGTCACTGTGAGTATTGCCGGGTTGTCAGAAGGAAGAGCCCTATGTGGATGCTTCATTTGCACTGTTCACATCAACCTTCCCTGAGCGTAGACTGTTAGCCATCAGTTCATTGGGCTGGAATTAGAAACCCTTCAGGCACCTGTCTTTGTAGAAGAGTTTGTAACTGCCTTGTCTTGTCCAGGTAGCACATTTACGGCTAAAACAATGGTTAGAGATACCCTGTGGCATCTAACAGAATGTCTGTATTTTCCAGCCCTGGTTCTGGTCCTGTAACCCTCTTGACTCCTATTCAAGAACCAGCTGGTTTGGGTCCTGATAAGGTACTAGCTGAAACAGGTTGAGTAGTTGCTTCCTTCACTTGGTCTTCATGCCTAGTTTTGCGGTATCCTGAGGTAAAATTTGTGTTAAACAACCCATCAATCCTGATAGAGCAAAGAATTAATGGATTTCTTGGAGAGTTAAGTGCAGTTTCTTTACGACAGAAGGTTGGCAAAGGAGAGACTTGTCTATCTTCCCATGTGCTTATTAAAGTTGCAACATTTACAATTACACATGAACACTGAGACATGTTTTCACTGAGATTTTACTTTCTTGGGGGTGTTGTGGGATGTTCTAGGTGCTCTGCTGTGTAGACAAGCAGGGGATTCTTTCCTGGCCAAACCCCAGCCCAGAGACTGTTCTGTTCTTCAGTGGAAGGGTGGAACCACCTCATGATAGCCATGAAGACCTGACTGATGAGCTTTCTACACGGTCTTTCTGCCATCCTGATATGGAAGATGAGGTGAGTGATATGTACTCCGTAATGTAGTATGTTGGCTATAATCATAGTTTGACTGACATGCACAATGTGGTCTTATAGAGGGGGCCCTTTGCTTATAGAGAAGTCTGTGCCACAATTTTGTGCTTAAAAGATAAAGAAGCAGCGAGGATGAGAACCTCTTCTGCAGAAGTCCTAAAGCAGCAGGTGGATCAGTAGTGCCTTATGTTCAGCCCCTGAAACACCACTGTTCATTTTGTTGGTATCTTGCAGCCCCATGAAAGAGATGCTTTGCTCTCTGGCCCCCTGGCAGACACAGTCCACATGACCAGTGAGCAAGAGAGGAACAACTGGTCTAGTGACCCTCCAAAGGCTTCCGATGCCCATGCCCACCGAAAGCCAAACAGCAGAAGCAAGCATCCCTCTGGGTCCAACGTGAGTTTTAGCAAGGACACAGAGGGTGGAGAGGAGGAACATACTCAGGTAAGACATACTGAAGGGGCACACAAGTAGTCTTTTGTGGAGCTTTTTTTTTTGTCTGTCCTTTGTGGACAGACTTAAACCCATAGAGTCTCCCTGCTGGGGAATTTAATTGGGAATTCCCTGTGGGATTCTAGGCTGAAGCTGTATTCCTTGTAACCAACTAGAATTTTCCTGTCTGCTGGACCAGGTTGTGGGTGACAGTGAGGTGGTGGCTTGTGAGGCTGAAGACTTTGTGTGTGACTACCACCTTGAGATGCTTAGCCTGTCCCAAGACCAGCAGAACCCCTCCTGCATCCAGTTTGACGACTCCAACTGGCATATGCACTTGAATTCCCTCAAGCCTCTGGGCCTGAATGTGCTACTCAATCTCTGCAACGCCAGTGTGACAGAGCGTCTGTGCCGCTTCTCTGACCACCTCTGCAACATTGCCCTCCAGGAAACACACAATGCCGTGCTGCCTGTCCACGTGCCCTGGGGCCTCTGTGAGCTTGCCAGACTAATAGGTAAGGAGAAATTGAATGAGCAGACACAGAGAAATCAGAGCTGTCAATAGACACTTAATCCTTAGAGAGCACAAGAAAAATATTTCTCCGGTCCTTGCTGCTGAGAAGGTGGAATTACTGAGCTGACTCTTATTGTTCCGTTGCCAAAAAGAGTCTATTAAAGCGATTGCTTTTGGCAAGTTCTGACATTGTAGACACTATCAAAGGAACAAATGTCATCAAGGATATTTCCAGCCAGCCCTGGCTAGGCTTGGTATTCTTCTGGCTAGAGTCTGCCAATCTCATCAGGAGACAAAGAATACCTGCTAATGGACAGATAGCTGCCCTGTCTTTACAGTAATGCTTTACCAGGAGTTTGGGTATAAACAATGTGAGGTACTTCAGCTTGTTTTATAGATGGGAAAACCAAGGCCTAGGGGAAATAAGAGGTTAGAGGTAACACTAGGATTAAAATCTGGAAGCTCTTGAACTCACTTCTGTGCCTGTCCTTCAGTGTCACAGTTCCTCTCTTCAATGAACCAGAGCATGAAAGCTGTAATTACTAATAACATCTAGTCCTTCTGAATGTTATTCATCACTGACCTTGAGCCATCCTCGTGTAGATGCACAGTGAGCCCAGCTGACCTACCTATTGCTGGCGAGATGTCAGAATGAACTCAGGCAAAGTGGGTGGCATAGAAGCAGGAGAGAGGACCTGTCTTTTGCTTTGGTTAGAGCCTAATTTTTCTCTTCCTTGTGTTCACATTTGAGGTTTCACACCAGGTGCTAAAGATCTTTTCAAGCAGGAGAACTATTTGGCCTTGTACCGCTTGCCAAGTGATGAGATGGTTAAGGAAACAATCCTGGGGAAGCTTTCATCGATCACCAAGAGGAGACCACCCCTGAGCCACATGATTAACCTTTTTGTGAAGGACACCACTACCAGTAAGGCCACCCCTTTCTTTGGGCACCCACTTGGTACGGGAGGATCTTTTCTGCAGGCAGCCTACAAAACGTGAGACTGGAATAGTCTGGAATCCCTGTGGGTTGATAGCTTTGCTCTGCCCATGGCCAGTATAGGTACACTCAGCAAACATTAGTGATCAGTGCTATGGCATACAGAGGGGGGGAATTCTTCCCAGCTCTGGCTCACTCCAGGATCATAGGTAATTTTTAAAAATTATCTTAGATAGCACCTAGTAGACCTGTTTTCTAAGACCAAATGGCACTGCAGTATAAGGTGGGGGTTTTATTGGGTTTTGAATAGACTTCATTATGGCAGTGAAACTGCTACTGCACAGGGCTGAATATTACTCAGGGTTTTGGCTAGCGATGCTCATCCTTCTGATAACCCAAATCATAAATCATTATCTTTGTGAGTTGTGTGGTGTGTTCTATTGCATACTCTATATTACATACTAATAAGGAATCACAGCAATCCCATGCAAACTGATGGTGACCGTGAACACAACACCTGGAGCCATGCTGAATTCATGCTGAATTCCCCACTCCTTCTGTTCCTTCCTATTCTAATAGGCATGGGCTGGGATGGAAAGGATGTACAGCTGGGCACCGTGAGGTCTTAAAGCACCTCAGCAAAATTTAACAGCTTGCTTGTCAGAGCTCTTAGTCTCTTCTTAATACCTTAAATTGCCTGGACTTGGCTCTCTGGAGTTGACATATGTTCAGTATTGAATCTGAAACATGATTATTATGCTGGCCAGGATTTACCAGGTAAACTGTCTTCTCTTGTGCAGTTCTTCTCTAATTTGTATCTTAATCTGGGGAGGAGCTTTTTCATTTGTCCTGATTGCTGCTGTCTTCCCTTTGTGAGAAAGATTTTTTCTGATGCAGAGATTCTTATTGTAGGGAAAGACCTTTAATGTTGCCTCATTTCAACTCCTTATCCTCATTTTTAAACGGTTTAGTTTAGAAGTTGGAGCTCAGACGAATACGTGTGTGACCTGGATTATGCTGTCTAGAGTAAATTCTAAGAGGAATTTTGCCAGGGGAGTTAGTTAACCGTTGGAACACCTCTCATGTGATAGTCTTGTCCCTTGAAACTTTCTAAAATGTGTACAACTGGGAAGAATGGATTTTGCAGATAATACTGGATGAAATCAAATGGCTCTGTTTATGCAGAAAAGTCAGACCAGGTGATCGTAACTAACTGCTCTTGATATGCTATTTGTGAATAAATCTTTGAATCCACCCACTCCCATGATGTGCTGAAGTCAAAGGGAGATACATAATAAATTCTACAGTTTTAGCAGGAATAGGAGGTAGCTTATCTCTGTATTCTCTTGCTATTCCATTGAAATATGTGTCTCGCTATCTGGCAGTGTTCATCTCAAATCCATAGTAACCACATGGAAATAAGGGGCTCACCGGCATCTTCAGTGGACTAAAATGGCTTGATACCATCTCTGTCTTCCTTTGCAATAGCTGCACTCTTTGATTCCTTTTGCTCTGTCTCACTGGCTCACTGTAGCAGCTCGGTGCTTCCTAACGAGTCCCAGCAGCCATGAATGGCTAGTCATACTCTGTCCTATTCATTAGTTTTCTCCCTTGTGCCAGAGAAATACCAGCCTTCAAGTTCATGATTTAGGAAGGGAAGAGGCTGGGCTCACTTTGCTGGTAATGACAGCTGTATGAACTCTTTCCAGTTTACAGCACGTACTGTCACTGTCATTTATCCGTTAGAGGGATTGTTGTGTGAGATGCTGGTGGTACTCAATGGGAAATGGATTGCAGTTGCTGTCAGGCACGAATGTAGGTATGTCTGTGTGTGTGGTCATCTGCAAGCCCTTGCTCTGTGTCCAGGGCATAGGTTTTGCATGAATCAATAAACATCTCTTGTTCCCTTTTTCCAAGCAAGGACTATCTGACCGCAGGAGCAAGGTGGGAAGGATTAGGTGTTTATACAATAAAATTAACCAGAGCTCTGCACAAGTACTCCTTTATGTCCCTGAGACAGGCTCCTTCTTTCACACACAGCTCCTATTCGTCTTGGAGGTTTGTTATGCTGATAAACTTGGCATGTGATGACTATTTATAGCAGAAAGCAGAGAGCTGCTATGTTTTGGAAAATCCTCCAGTGTTCCTGAAGGTCCCTGCCTGGTTTGTGCGAGTGGATATTCTTGGCTCTTGATTTCACCAGCTAGTGTGAGCATTTGCAGTCAGCAACTAATGCCTGCAAGAAGCCTTTGGGCTCATTTTTCTTGGCAGTGATGTTTTTTTCATTAGATCAGCTTTGAAGCTGTTGGGGGCAAAGTCACAGAGCAGCTGGAGGAGGGAACCTAGACAGAGAAGTCTACGTGCATGCAATGTTAATGTATCAGTGCAAATGAAAGGGAGCAGGAAGCGTGGAGGGGGAGGCAGCCCTGCATCCTTTAACTTGTGTCCTGTGTCTGGGACCTGCCTCAGACAAGTGGTATCACACACCTTTGAGAAACACTTTAACACCTCTGTCTACAAGAGGGAACTAAAGATTTTAAGTCTCTATTAAAGAGTAAAGTAGTAGAAGAAAAAAACAGGACAAGCTGTGACGTCCATCGATCTTCAGTTCTTCCCTGATTACAACATGAATTACTTTTCTAGAGTCTGTTATGTTGAACTTTTGACCCATCCTGATTTAACACATTTTCAGGACCCATTGTGAAGCAGGCTGCTATCTAATGGGTCATGCTGTTAAGTTATCTTCTGCTGCTTGAATGGAAGGTATTCAAGATTAGCTCTTGCCCTTTAGATCCACACCTGGCCTAAAATTGAATGTACGTTCCAGTGTAGAGACTTTGATCCCCATAGGCTCATCACTGGTGCTTGTACTCACGCAAGAGGCACACAGGAGTATTTTTTCTTTTGCTCTGTTGGATACAGGAGCAAGATATTGTCCCACTTTTTGTAGGAGCAGGACTGTTACACAGCGTAAGGGGAGAATAGGAGCTGACTACGTGGCTCACATTTTATCACAGCCTTGTTTGAACTCACAGTTAGACAAATAGCAGCTGAATACATATCATCCAGTCTTGAATAATTTTTTAATGGAGACTGAAAACTTTCAACAAAGGGGATATCTGGAGTGCATCAAGATAGTTTGTGGGAACAGTGGCCTTTAACAAACAAGGGAGCAGTCGGTATGATATCCCTTTCCTGGGAGCCTGTGTGTGTGATGCTGACTCATTGTTCTCCTACACTGCAGGCACTGAGCAGATGTTTTCTCATGGGACAGCTGACATCATCCTTGAGGCCTGCACAGACTTTTGGGACGGTACCGATATCTACCCCCTCTCTGGCTCTGACAGGTGGGTGGCTTTGTCATTTGGTGCATTCAGGAGCTGCAAATAAATTGCAGAGGGAACTTGCTCACCCTTTATTAAAATTCCCTTTACTGATGCCTGTTAAGCTATTTAATAGAAGCTTCAAGTAGGTTATGAACATGAGCTGTCTCTGCTTATAATTAATAGTTATAATTACAGCAGTGTAAGAGATTAGATAGCAACAAGCACTCTGTTGGACTGTAAGACTAAGCCACTTCTTACTGTATCTGGTAACATATTAGCCTCTAAGAGAACTCTGACTGTACCATGTAGTGGGACCATGAATTATAATCAGGTCATATGCTGGTGGCAGAGAATCTTTTTTGTTGTTCAAGACAAATGCTTTGTCTTAACACGAAATGCAAAGCGATCAATTCTACCTGCTGCTGACAGCTTCAAACCAGTCTGCCACAATACATCACACCCTTTTAGTCCTGCTGCAGTATCTGACAGTGTCTGTTGCATTTTCATCTATAGGCTAAATTTCTGCTTCTGCTAGCAGGGCAGACCAGTAACGTTTAGTTTCATTGACTAGCAGCAGATTGTTCTTCTAAGTCTGCCCATCCTCAGGTGTAAGAAAACTAAAAATCCCATGTATGGTCTAATTTGTTACTTTTGTGGGTTCAACATAAGAGAAGGAACTTTACACTGTTCTGGTGACCGAATAGTAACTAAATGGAGACTTCACATACAGCTCCTGGGACCCACACTCTGAAAGGGGATAGAAGAAAAAGTCTGTTACTGTAACCATCTCTGCCATAGATACTGTTGTCAGGGTTGGCAGATCCTTCCTTGGTGTTTATCTCCCTAAAGAAAAATTATCTCTGATGAATTAAGCTTCTCATGTCATGCAGTGAACTTCCTCGGTGTCATCTGGCAGCCATATAGAGCATATTATATTAATAAGTGTATTCAAAGAGTGCTGTGTTCATGCTTATCAGTCTGTCTGACGAGCAAACAGAAGCATTCACCACTGCCCCTGCTGGAATATGTGTTTTTGTTGCCCTGTAGTGCCCGAAGCTCAGAGAATGCAGAAACAGTAAGGAAAGTCTTTTTCAGAGTCTCTGACCACTCCTTATGGAACACATTTTTCCAAATACCCAGCTAGTGATTTCTACATTGAACTACAGTGTACGTTGTCAGAAATGTGGCACATTTCTGCTAACCTTGTCTGTTTTTTTTCTCTTCCATGTAGGAAGAAGGTGTTAGATTTCTACCAGCGAGCCTGCCTCTCAGGATACTGTTCTGCCTTTGCATACAAGCCAATGCATTGTGCCTTGTCCTCTCAGCTCAATGGCAAGTGCGTAGAACTGGTGCAGGTCCCTGGGCAGAGTGCTATCTTCACATGCTGCGATCTCCCGGGGACGACACCCATCAAACAGAGCAGTCGGAGGAATAGCTGGAGCTCAGATGGTAGGTGGCTTCTGTGCTGTCTATAGGAAGGTCTGCTGCTGGGCCAGGTGCTTGCTTTCTGATCGTTCTAGAGCTGTAAGAACATTGTTATTCTGAGTAGCAGATGGAAATTGAGAACTAAGGGTTTCTGAAATAGATGGCTTCCAGAGGAAGTAACGATGTAGCAGCTGGTAGGTGTGTTTCTAGTTAAGTTATTGAAGCTTGCAGAGAAATTCTTCTACTTGTGGGAAGTCTGTTGCTTAAAGCAGACAACTGAAAGTCAAGGCTTCTGGGTATTTCGATACTTGGTTTGCTTTTTTCTGATTTTATCACATATACTAGGTTTTTCAAAGGAATTAAATGTAGGGTGGTATGTGGCTGTTCTCCCTTGATAGAGTTTGTTGCTGTGCTGAAAGAACTGATTCCCACTAGATTAATTGTACTTCTCCAGAACGGCAATGAAAAGTGAGAAATAAGCATATACCAACCATTACATAAGTTCTGGAGGCTCTTCCAGCAAACCAGTCTTAATTTTCTTTCTGCCTTGGTCTCCTACTCTGTAAAATGTGAATAATGGGGTTTCCAACAGCCGGGAGGCA